>NC_056735.1:203380027-203680027 GCF_019279795.1 Protopterus annectens
TTTTCACTATCTGCATATTGCAGACTGAGAGCAACATATCCAGATTTTGGGATACACATTCCAGCTGCAGCAACACTTTGAACACATTTCGCTGTTTGGTTCTGCTTGTCACATTCATTTCATTCTGTACTGACTGCAGTATACTTTATTCAGGGGTTATTACTACTATATTGGTGGATTCCTAACTCTTTCTCACACTCTCTCACTTGTTTTCATTTTACTATTCAGGATGGTACTTACTTCTAGCCTTTATTGACATGTTTTACCTGTAGTTATTGCAATCCTTTCCAGCAGTCTCACTTCTGTCATGTTTCAGTATTTCAACAGGGGTATATTTCACACATGTGATTTGCTCATCTTCTGCAGCTGTACTTTTCAGCCTGCTGCAGGTTGTGTACTATTATATTACAGGTGGGGCATCTTTATTTCAGACTTTATTTCAGACATTTTCATTTTTCTGTTTGGATTACAGACTGTAACACACTTTTGTAATCAAGCAATACTTGCAAACACTCTTACACTGTTACTTGCACATTTTATTATTTAGTGACTACACTGCACTCTTTTGCTAACTGTCATACTTTTATATTTCTTTACAGTTACTGGGAGAGGATTACTGACCTGCCTGGTGGCGCAACCGCACCAGCCTATCACCATAGGCTCTGCGGTTTGCAGAATGGACACCTGCAGCTGTAATATAAATGAAGTAATATTGAAATACACATCTCCATAATATCAGCTAGTTTAATTTCTTACATACATAATTAAATGTAACTTACTCAGTAGTGGGGCGTTGGGCATTTGCCGGGCCTCCTGGATCCAAAGGTTCAGTTGGTCCTGCTTGCGTCTCTTCAGGTCCGCATGGTGGTGTCAGACCTGCTCACCAGTCCTTGGAATCCCTGTGGCACTGGTGAGATCATGAGCCAACCGGTCCCATGCCTCAGCCCTATATGCTCCCCACAGGACCTGGCCTTGCATGAGTTGGGCCTCATGATTGTGGACTAGGAGCCAGACCATGTATCTGGACTCCTCAATGCCCCACCTCTGTGCTCGAAAGCAGTTACCCTCACCTACTCCTGACATTCTGGCTGCAAGTTAGTTCTACAATCGTTTATGCTGTGTATTCCCGCCTATTGGGCTTATATATGCCGTTTTTCACGCACATATCTGTGATTGGCCATTTTGGAATTGTATCAACTTCACAAAACCTGCTTTGTCATGCTCCACTTTGTATTCATTCCTATATATTTGCTATTACTGCATTTCTAGGTACTGCTGTCATGGCTTAGTGGTTCAGTACCTTGACTATGGTGCATAATATCCTGGGTTCGAATCTGGCCACTGCTTTTTATTTTTTATGACTGTCTAGACAGGCTAGGGGGTGTGTCTGTGTAAAGGCAGTTTTGATACAGCTTGCTCAACGTTGCCCATCGGTTAGCTTGTTGGCAGGGTGTGCAGCTCCGTGCAAACAGGGTACACTGGTTTACACTTCATTTGGCTGTTAGCACGCATATTATGCTCAGCTCAGCTAGGGCCACACAGTTTTAGCGTGTTAAACCACTGCTCACCTACGGACACTCATTTTACACCTGTTAAACCACTGCTCACCTACGGGCAGATGCTCTCACCTTGTTAAACTGTAGCTCAGCTATAGGCACATCTCGCATTTTTTATTGTTTTGTTATCTCACATTTCTTCAAAATAAATGGACTATTTCATTACATTTTACATAAAATATGATTTTATATGTGTACATATTTGTCAGGGACTTGGTTCGTGCTTATTTTACTAAAAATAAAAATTGATGCTGTGGGGGGTTGAACCATGGATGCCTGCTCTTCAGCCGACATCTCTACCGCTACGCTATTGCTTCTTGGCTTGCTTTGCATATTTAGTTCTTATATGCTTTTCCATGCACACCCGCGCAAACGAGCGCACTCACGGACAAACATCTTTACGATTAAAAAAAATATATAACATGTTCATTTATATATTTTATGTTCATAGTCTGTGGGGGCATGTGTTGTGTTGTGTTTATTCACATTTCCATGGCCTCTGTTGTGGGTGTTTACTTTGGGCACTTTTACTCTTCTGGGGGCGTGTCTGCTTGCAGGGCTCGGCCTACGGACACGCCCCCTACTGTCTTCTATGGACCGTGTTAGCCTTAGGTGTGATTCAGCATGCCCTCATGCATATGCATGACATGCTGACGTCACACCGTTTAACTGCAGCCTCCGTGTAAGCCTTGTATCTCTTAAACGGAGGCTTCATGAATCCTGCCCTTTGTGTTAATATACATTTCAATTAATCTTAACAATTAAATATATTGCTTCATCTTTTAAACATAATGTTTGGGATTATTTTTTGGGGAATGAATGGGCTATATTTGCATCAAGCTGCATGATTATAATTAATGGGACTGCAAGTGCACTTTCTTTATGTTAACAAAACCAAAGAATTTATCAGCAGAAATATGCTAAAAAATTTCTTATAACAATTTTGTTGCATATTTTAGTTCTGATTACATATCTTGTAAACTGCATTTGTCTTTTATGTTGTTTAAAAATTTATAATATAACATTACTGTTATAATGTCACACTTTCATGCATATAGGAATTATTCCTATTTGTCCTGCACACTGTAATCAGCTTTGATATTATATGGCTAGACCAGGATGAAGTACATTATATGTTTTTTAAATTTAATGCATGACTTTAACATTATGTATGTTATTATTCCCGAGGTGGATGATTTGATTGGTGCACTACACTTTTAAAAAGCTGTTTGCTAATAATGAATGTTAGTACATTAAGGATGACATTTAGCCAAAAACGGTATGTCTTATCAATAAATATTAATTCTATTCATGCAACTTCCCTCTTTTATCACTCTTGACAAGCTAATTCTTTATTTTCAGTAAATATTGATTGATTTCTTCCTTACTTCAGAATATCTGCCTAAATACTTCATCTTTAAATTTTCAGAGTCTACGTATTAGTTTCCCCTGAAGTGTTTGGCAGTGCTCTGTACTGACTCAGACAGTTTGAGTGACATTTTTCCTGTAAAAGGCTTCAGTACTTAATATATTGAGCTCATATCCAGGCATGTCTAAAGGTCAGTTCCCTGTGCTTTCTCCTGTCAGCTTGGTGAACTTGGGCATCCTGAGGCAATGTAGCAACTGCCTCATGTACACAGACAACCCTCAACTCTTACCTCCCAACACTATGACTTGTGAGAGATGCACATATATAGCCAAATTGGAAGCCAAGCACTCTCCAGCCAAGACTGGATTAGCCAGTCAATAGGAGAAGATTAACACCTGCACCACACCGCATTCAACACATAGCCCTCCAGAACATACACCACCACAACCCTCACATAGTAACACAGAACACACACCTACTTTTGTGGAGGGCCTCAATAAAAATCTGCCCAAACAACAAAGACCTCTGAGGCAGCAATGCAAACAACCACCACATCCCAGCACAAACCATGAGACACATAGCTCACATAAACAGTGTGCCACTCAACCAAAGCACATAAGGCAAAACAACTTACCCAATACACTAGACATAGGTGAATCAATAGTAAGGCACACTGATATCCCACTCACTAGGTTGAATAAGGAGATAGTTACAGTCAGCTTCCTATCAGGTGCCAGGATCCACGATATAATGCACACACATAGGTCACTCCACAACAGGTAGAAATATGTTGGTGTGAATGATCTGAGAGTTACCTCTCAGGACTACATGAAAAGTGACAGAGGAGTTGTCACATCTTGTAGCTCAGGCAGGTATGACCCTAGCTCTGAGTAGCATCCTACCATCACCCAGAATGATACCACAGTACAAGAACAAAATGATTGACTTCAACAATTGGCTAAGTTTCTGGTGTCAGTCTAAGGGGATCCAGTATCTGTTTCCCTGTTATGAGCCTGGTCTGCAAGGCCATGGAACGTATCATCATGGAACTTATAAACAAAGACATTGGTAATCTCCAAACTCTGGACCCCACCCAGTTCGGGT
Source organism: Protopterus annectens (assembly GCF_019279795.1). Lineage (NCBI taxonomy): Eukaryota > Metazoa > Chordata > Ceratodontiformes > Protopteridae > Protopterus > Protopterus annectens. The sequence goes on from NC_056735.1 coordinate 203,384,057, forward strand.
TTGTAAAAGGCAGATCATGTCTCCTAAACCTGAAGCTGTAGACAAGGTTAAGGTGGTTCAGACAGCCTATCTAGATCTTGCCAAGACTTTCAACACCATCCCCCACTCTGGAATTATAGATAAACTCACTAAACTAGGTATAAATCCCTATGTCACAAGATGGGTTGCCAACTGGCTCACTGACAGAACCCACACTGTGAAAGTAGCAGACTCCAAATCCGACTTCAGACCAGTGACAAGTGGAGTACCACAGGGTTCAGTCCTGGGTCCTCTCCTGTTTGGTATCTACTTCTCTGAAGTACAGGCTAACACAGAAGGTCTTTGGCTAATGAAGTTTGCAAATGACTGCAAACTAGGAGCCATAATCGAAACTCCTAATGGATGTGGACATCCTACAAAAGGGCCTCACTGAGACAAATGCCTGGTGTCAAAGCCATGGCCTCAAGCTCAATGCCAAAAAGTGCATTGTCATCCCCTTTGGTTAAAACTCTGTACCCATGAACTACAACATAGGCGGTAGTATACTTAACACCTAAAGTGTGATAAGAGACCTTGGACACAGGTGGACAGTAGTCTCTCCTTTGATAATCACATCACCACAGTAGTCAGGAAATCCTTCTACATGGCACACCTCATCACAAAAGGTTTCTCATCCAGAAAAAAAGAGGTCATTGTTCCCCTCTGCTCATCACTCATTAGACCCATTATAGAGTACAACTCCCCTTTTGGTATGTACCTCACAAGACATCTACAACAACTGGAAAGGCCGCAGAAATACCTCACAAAGTGGATTACCAGCCTCAAACATATGCCCTATGCAAACCTTCTCAAAAAACTCCAGCTTTACTCTGTCACATATCGCCTACTCAGAGGTGATCTCTGCCTAACATACAAAGCTATGTCAAACCCAGATCTGTTGGACATGCTCCACTTAAAGAAATCCCAATCCCTCCGAGATACACGCTCTAGGGACCTAAACCTTGTCACCACAATAAACAGAACATACCGGAGGGATAGATTCCTGTCCTAGAGACTTCCCATACTCTGGAATAAACTACCTATCTATATTAAACAAAGCTCCTCATTATCACTCTTCAAGAAAAATCTTGATGATTGGATGAGAAATAGGAAATTCACCCCGGGGATCACTTCTGTGGCTCTGCTCGACAGTGGCACAGGAAAATAATTTTCTTGGGTGGCAAAAGCCAGGGTACCTTTTTGGCTGGGCTTGTATAGGCCACAGGGCTGATAGCCTAGTACCTACCTATGAATCTATGAACATGATTGGCAGACCTCGATGCTTTACCAGAGATAGCCTGCACCTGTTACCCCAGGGATTCTGGATACTGGCCAAGGCTCTTGCCACCCCTATAGTGCCTTTTTTAGGCAATGTCCTGAAGGCAAAATTACCACCGTAACAGCTACAAGCAAACAAAATTTGAGGGTAATGTTACTCAGCACTAGAAGTCTACATCTCAAAATGCACTTGCTCGAAGCACTCCTTAAAATGCAAAACATCGTCATCTGTGCAGTGACCGAGACCTGGTTCAAGGCTCCGGAGAGCACCGCAGCACTACCAGGCTATAATTCATACCACACCTTTTGGCCCCTAAACCTGGACCAAAGCACTTAAGGCGGTGGTGTCTCCATATTCATAAAGGATATGTACACCTCCAGACTAGTAGCCCAACATAACACATCAGACATACTTCAGGTACAACTAACACTGGGTAAAACTGCAATCCAGGTCATGGCCTGCTATAGATACCCCACCATGTCCCAAGACTCCCACTCCACATTCCTAAACACACTGGAAAATATTTGGGTACAACCCAATACCCTTATACTGGGAGACTTTAACTACCCCTCCATTAACTGAGAAAATTATTCATTACCAACACACTTGCTCAACATTTTCTGGAATTCATTAATTCCAATGCCCATTCTTACCCCCACTAGTGGTAGAAACATATTTGACCTGGTCATTACTAACATAGGCGACCGTTGCTCTACACCAGTAGTCAACTCTTCCCTGGTCAGATCTAACCACAAGCTAATCACCATGGATATCCATATCCCACTCTCACCCCCCCAAAAGAAACCACTGTAAAAAACTTCTCCAAAGCCAATCTTGGACTTCTAAAAAGAGAGGTGGCTAACTTCACAACACCTATGCAAATGGAAAATAGGTGCATGACTGAATTATACACCAATGCACTGTATGAGCACATACACAAGTGCATGGAATGGGCCATATCAAACAGAACCAGGACGCTCTCCTCCAAAAAAGTAAGCCAATCTGGTGGTCCTCCACCATAAACAAACTCTACAACAGAAGGAAAAAACTGTTGCAGAAAAGGAAGTCCTAAGACAGGAAAAACTCCCTTGTCAGCCTCAGCAAAAAAACGAGATCTATCACTAAATCCTCTAGCTATGAAAACAAAATTGCTGTAGATTCTAAACACAACCACAAGGCATTTTATAGTTATGTGAAGAATCGACATGGCAATACTCAGATCTGCTCTGAGTTACAGCACAATGGCAATACATATACAGAACCAACTGATATTGCCAACATATTGGTCAACTGGTTCAGTTTGAACTTTACCCCCCTTTCACCCCTAAAGGTCCTATCACAATACCTGAGGAATGCCAAGTCCCTATTATCATGGCTACACAGGTAAAAAACACACTGTCCAAAGCCAAGAATGCAGCTTCCATGGGACCTGATAATATCCCTGGCTGTGTTCTACATGAATTACAAAGTACACTGACACCACACCTGAGTACCCAGTTCAATCACAGCCTCATTTCAAGCTTTGTTTCTACCGAATGGTGCACTGCTATAGTCATCCCACTCCACAAAGGAGGATCGACTACAGACCCTGGGAACTACTGCCCTATTAGCCTGACAAGTCTGATATGTAAGGCTATGGAGTGCATCATCATGAACCTTATAAAAAGGACATAGGGAATCTGCAAACTCTAGACCCCATGCAGTTTGGGTTTGTGAAAGGTAGATCATGCCTGCTCAACCTGATAGACTTCTTTGAGTCTGTCACCAGTATTGTGGATGAGGGCAAGGTATTTTACACAGCCTACCTAGGTCTTGCCAAGGCCTTTGACACCATCCCTCACTCAGGAATCATAGATAGGGGTTTAAGCATAGTTTAGTGAGCCTATGTCATAAGATGGGTTGCCAACTGGCTCACTGATAGAAGCCACACTGTGAAAGTAGCGGACTCCAAATCTGACTAGTGACCAGTTACACTTGGTGTCCCACAGGGATCAGTCCTAGGTCCTCTCCTGTATGGCAACTACTTCTCTGAAGTTCAAGCCAACACAAAGAGACTCTGGCTGACCAAGTTCACAGGTGATTGCAAACTGGGGGCCATTATTGATTCGCCATCTGATGTAGATATTCTACAAAAGGCCTCACTGACACCAATGAATGGTGCCAGAACCATGGCCTTAAGCTCACTGCCAACAAGTGCATTGTCATTCCCTTTGGGAAAAATTCAGTGCCTATGAACTACCACATAGGTGGTAGTCCACTAAACACTGAAGGTGTGATAAGAAACCTGGGGACACAGGTTGACAGCAACCTCTCCTTTGATAACCACATTGCCACTGTAGTCAGAAAGTCCTTCTGTGTGGCACATCTCATTACAAAAGGTTTCTCATCCAGGAAGAAAGAGGTTATAATCCCTCTCTACTCATCCCTCATTAGACCTATTATAGAATACAACACCTCATTTGGTATGTACCTCACTAGACACCTACAACAACTGGAAAGACCACAAAAATACCACATTAAGGGGATCTTAGGCCTTAGACACATGCCCTATATGGACAGACTCAAAAATACTCCGGCTATACTCTGTCTCTTATTGCCTACTTAGAGGCAATCTCTGCTTGACCTACAAAGTCATGTCTGAACCAGAGCTGCTAGAGATGCTACACCTAAATAAATCCCAATCCCTCTATGCCACATGCTCCAGGGACCTAAACCTCATTACCACAATAAACAGAACATGCTGGAGGGACAGGTTCCTAACCCAGAGACTTCCCATACTCTGGAACAAACTTCCCATTCACGTCAAGCAGAGCACTTCACTGGCCCTCTTTAAGAGAAATCTTGATGAGTGAATGGGCAATAGGAAGTTCACCCCGGAGATCACTTCAGTGGCTTTGCTTGACGGGGCACTGGGAACTAACTCTGGGTGGCGTGATGCCAGGGAATCTTCTTGGGCTAGGCTTATATAGGCTCCAGGACCATTAGCCTAGTACACACCTATGAACCTATTTACTGTCTCATTGCTTGTGCTGGCCATTTTTTTTTTTGGTTTTTGAATACATTGTATGGGCCTTTGCACCTGCGTACTGGCAAAAACCTTTTTTAGGATAGTATATAAGCTATCCTTTTGGAATACTGCAAGCATTCAGAACTATTTAATAACTAACAGTGGTTTACAATGAAATTCACTGTATTTTGCTTATTATCTAACTTGTATTCATTGACATCTTAGCAAAGGAGTCAAAATATTATGGTTGCTTCCTTTTAGATAGGAAGTAACCTGGACCATTCTTATCATTTTCAGAACTCTCGTAGCATCATAAAAGTGTTCATGACTCTAATTAGGCTACTTTAAACTGGTCATCATGACAAGGGCTTGCAAATGAACAGTTTATCAGCTGCAACTCACACAAAAGCATTCACAAGCAAATCCAAGCCACCTCTACTTTATATATCAATCCCTCAAACCCTTACAAACCACTAACAAACCAACAAAAAACATGTCAATGTTAATCACTAAAAAAGCTATTGTATTTAAAGAAATAACATTTAATGATTCAATACTATTTGTATGAGATGTTTAATATGACTGTCATTTTTTTAATGGAGACATAGCATGTAAACTTGCATTCAAAAATGACAGTTATATGTGATCCATGTTTAACTTGCAAAAGTGTGAATGTTACTCTAATTATTTGCTAACATTTCAATAATATATGTTTATATATGTAAGGGACTCTATTTGCTATATTTTCTTTATAACATAGTATAACATTCCTGGGTGCTATTACATGTCAAGTATACTATCAGTAGCAACCATTCAGCATCACAAAAGTGCTTATGACTCTATGGTCTTTCAAGCAGGTTTTCAAGATAATGGTTTGAAAATGAATAGTCCATCACTTACAAATCACACAAAAGCACCCACAATTGAATCCAAGCCAGTTCCACACCACACATCAATCCCTCAAACTCCTCCAAACCACCAAAAAAAACAAAAACAAAAACATCTCAAAAATATCCCAACCACTAAAAATCCATTGCACTTAAAGAAATAACATTTAATGATTCAGCAAGAACTATTTGTACAAGTTGTTTAATATAAAGTAGGCTGTCTTTTTTAAAGGGGACATAGCATGAAAACTTGCATTAAAATAATATCAGTTATGTGTGACCTTGTTTAACTTGTAAAAGTGTGAATGTCACTCTAATTATTTGATATCATTCCAATAGTAAATTTTATATACATCAAAAGCTGTATTTTTTATGCTTTGTTTATAACATAGCATGTTTTTCCTGGGTACTATTGCATGGCAGTAGCACACTACAGGACCATTTTCAGAATCCAGAATGTAACTTAACATGAGTCTTCAGTGTCATTTGATGCATCTTGTATTATATTTAATAGTATATTACTCAATTATGCCAAGATATCACAAAGCGTGCCACCTAACACAAGTTTCATCATAATAATGATTAATAAAATTTTAATAAAATGAATAGTTTAGTCTTTTAAATTCTAAATGAAAATAGGTTTATTTAATTTCATATTTAGCTAAAAGAATCAAACTCTAATATTTTAAAAGGGGGACTAGTAACCATTTGAAGGAAAGAAATAAATAAGTATATTCAAGAATTTCTTTAAAGTAATAAGAATTCATAACCATGAAATACACTAATTTTCATTTGTCCTTCAGTTTTTTACTGTTTTAGTCTTTTATTAATCATTCATCTCTTGTATTTCTCTTCAAAGAAGTTGATAGAGTCCAGTCCATTTCTTCTCTTTTTTTTCAAGGATTTTATTTTTCTGTTTAAAGTTAATTGCATCTTCCAAGGTGTTAAAAATCTCCTTTCCTTCTGGAAGGTGAATCCTTATTTTTGCTGGAAACAAGATTTGTACTTTAATATTATTTTTTCTTTAAGCTTTTAACAAGTGGGACTCATGCTTTTCTCTTGGACATCACTAATGTTGAGTAGTTACTGTCAAATCTCATAGCATTTTAATTAATTTTAACTGGATAATTAGTTTGTGCAGTGTTCAAGTCTAAATCCTTATCTTGACTTGAGAAGAATCTTATGATCACTGACCTTGGCGAAGGTGTTTTTTTTTTTTTTTAAGATGAGTTAGAAACTGATCTATGTGCCTTTTCAATACCAAAGGAAAAAGTTTCAGTCAGGTTCAAAGTTTTAGTTAGCCAGGTATTAAGGGATTGACTCATACTGTATCCCTCTTCTTTTTTCAGGAATCCTGTAAATCCTTATGTTATTCCTTCCAGATATGTCACCTTCTATTTCTTCTATTTTTTTTTTCCAGAATAAGTTGTTTTGTTTCAGAAGAAATTCAATGTTATTCTCAGTTTCAGGTAATCTTCCGTCAAAATCAGACATTACCTCTTCTATACTCAAGATTTGCTGTGATTGTCGTTTAACAGATTCACTCAGCACTTCAACTTATTTATTTACATTCCTCTTTAAAATTGTCCATTTTGCTTTTTAATTTATCTGCCTTTACAGATAACTCGCTGATGTTATTTAGTATAGCCTGTCAGACATGTTAAAATGAAGTACAGCTAAAAACAGTGCTGCTAAATGCTCACAATCTTGGCCATGCCCTTATCTGGGAATTGTTTTCTGATGTCTAAGACGCATTGTATTAACCTTCTGTTACACAAAGCCTTGTACAGATGTAGTACTGAATTTTGTCAGGGTCACTTTATGGCAATTCTCTTTTGACAGTAAAGGCCTTAGCAGAACTAGTATTATGATGTCTATAAGTCATTTTGTGTCTACAATCTGTTAACAACAAAGGGCTGTGCAGAACTAATACTGCATCATGATGATGAACCCTATCTGTAACAATGCTTTATAACAACAAAGCCTTATGCTGATCCAAATGCACATTAAAATGTCTACATCGATGTGCAACAAAAACTGTTAGAAAAGACCTACAAGAAACACTAAATAAAAAAGAACTTGTCCCTCTGGTAGTTTCCCATAATAAGCTCCATACTCAAACTATTCCATATAATCCACATAAAAAAACAGGCATACAGATGAACAAATCCACAAACAAACTTTTATTAATCCAGATTAAGCACTCTCGCACCTACCATAACTTGGACTTCATCATAACAGTACACAGCTAAATATACACTTACTTAAATACTAAAATAAATTTTCGAATTAAGCTAATAAATGAAGCAATTAAAACAATAAGGGCAAACAGTATAATTTTCTTATAGGCCAAAGTACTCCATTTCCCATCCACGAAAAGCAAAAAAACAAATAAAACACATAAATTATACAATATTATCATATATAAAAAAATTATATATATATATATATATATATATATATATATATATATATATATATATACACACACACACACACACACACACACACACACACACACACACACACACACACACACACACACACCTCATTAAATTATCTAAATATCCAAAGCCCTTTTTTTCATCACAGACAAGATAGAAACCAAGTCATTAATTCACAATAAGTGTTTAATTTGGTTATCCAGTAAAATTCCCTAAGTTCAATAAAAATGGGAAATGTGTATTGTTCTGTTGTATTCCCAAGTTATGGTAGGGAAAAAAAAATGAAAACTCCAGCAAAGCTAGAAGCTCCACTGAGTGACCTCCCAAACCTCTTGTATCAGAGGCACATCGGATATATGAAAATGACCCTTATGAACATCAGGTATTTCAGCTAATTGGCAATTCTGAATGCCCATGATCTGTTTTGTCTTTTTAATGGACAATTTCTGGCCAATAAAGCCAAACCCGGCTAGCTGTGGATATGCATATTTCGTCCTTGTTATGACCTCGTCAGCACAGCACAAGCAGAGTGTTTGACTAAGCATAAGAAACACAGGGCTAGGTCACTGAAAAACAATCAGTAAAAAAAAAAAATGAAAACTCCAGCAAAACTGGAACCTCCACTGAGTGACCTCCCAAACCTTATGAACATCAGGTGTTTCAGCTAATTGGTGATTCTGAATGCCCATGACTTGTTTCGTCATTTTAATGGACAATTTCAGGCTAATAAAGCCAAACCCCACTAGCTGTGGATATGCATATTTTGGCCTTATTATGATATTCATAAGGGTCACTTGCATATATCCCATCTGCCTCTGATAAAAGAGGTTTGGGAGGTCACTCAGTGGAGGTTCAAGCTTTGCTGGAGTTTTCATTTTGTTTTTACTGATTGTTTTTCAGTAACCTTCTCACTTATTGTTTTAGCAAGTTATGGTAGGGACAAAAGAACATAACCTGGATTAATAAAAGTTTGTTTGTGGATTTGTTAATCTGTATACCTGTTTTTTTTATGTCTATGCGTGACAGTCTTCTTCTTTCGTCTTTTTCCCGGTTATGATTGGCAGTGGAGTTTTTATGGTGTTGAGTTGCCAGCCTGATGCCCAACCTTCCACAGAAAGCACACACTCACACCTAGGGCCAATTTAGAGTGTCCATTCCACCTACTTTGGGATGTGGGAGGAAACCAGAGCACCCAGAGGAAACCCACACGACCACAGGGAGGACATGCAGACTCCGCACAGAATTGATGTGTGACAGTATGTTGCAGTAAGAAAGCCTTGCACAAAACTAGAACTGAATTATGTGACAGTACTTTGTAGAAACAAAGTTATGTACAGGGCTAGTATTGTATTATGGTCATGGAATCATCAGAAAACAACAAAAATAATTCACAAGACTATTTTTTCCTTGAATGTACACCAGCCCTTTCTTAAAAAGGGCAAAGCAGATCAATCCTGGAGTGAATTTGTAAAAGCCAAAAAGGATAATGCTCTGGATCATGCTCTCTAGATCTATGGCCTAGGTATAAATTGTCTGCTACAGAATAGGAAGTATTAGGATCATGCGACAAAGAACAACACCTGTAGCAGACTCAGTGATGTCTTTATTTCGTCCTGATGGACGAGCAATCTTATTTACTGAACATCAGTAATTGTTATGGTATTTAAATGGTTACAGAGGGAAAGGTGACAGGTCTGCTGGATTTCAGTTGGGCTAGTGATCGGTGTGAGTCCTTTTCACATGTTTTGCATAGCCGATAAGATTTGACATAGCTGCATATCATATCAAATAAGACTCGGTGTTCACCCAGCAAAAAAGCCATCCTCTTAAAATGCATGCTTTGTTTTGAAATAGAATTATTTTTGTGTGAAGTATGCCCTACCTGCAGTATAAAACCCCTAAAATGTCCTTGTATACAATGTACCAGATATAAAATCCAGTAAATACCATATCTTAAAACATTTACAATTGTTTTTGCCCTAGAGGCCTCTTTCTGTCCATCATTTTAGTCAAGCAGTATAATCTGTGTCATTACCCCTCTAAAACCCTTTTTTTTGTCAAGACATCCATGTCACATTACTCTTTGTGCTCTAAAAGCACAGAGTTCACTTTCATGGAACTCATTAGCTTGATATAGATAAAGGGCCACATTCAATAATGCCTACACTAAGTGTACACGATCTGTATTCAAAAACATCCATACCAAACATTTTGTGCTTTTTGTCACTTAGAAAGATTACACTGTGTGCATGTACTCTACACTTTGTGGTAACCTTTATGAATCCCGTCAATATTTAAAGCTGCAGGAATATCAGTAGGAAAACCAAAAATAGGAGGAATAAGGTGTGTTATGCCTGTGTTGTCTGATCACTTAGAACAGTATACACTTAGTGTACACAGTGTCAAAACACTATGAAACAACTAGAGTTGTGTCCTGGTGCTTTGCATGCCTTCAAACACAATTGTCAATTGAGTTTGATTTGTTCAAGACTGGCATTTTTATTGCCCTTCAGTAGTCCCATTTCCAGCTTGTCAATAATTTGGAAGGACACTCTTTGGTGGCCCATGTGGTCCTCCTTTACAAGTGAGTTTCTGAAAACGTTTAACCTTATGACTGAGAAGTTGTGAACTGTTCTTACTTTAAACTTAACAGTTTTGTCTGTATAGAAAGCAGTGCAAGATCTGCACTAGGTTCTGTAAACAACTGACTTTTTTTCTCCAGAAGCAGTCAAAATAGTCAGAGTTGCACATATAAACACAACAGCTCTAGTTGGGGGTGGGGGGGGTAGAACCACATGTGGTGTAACCTGAGCTATAATGACCCTTAGGCTTTGTCTACAGCCAGTCTCTAACTCTCTTTGCTTTTTTAAAATGAAAAGTAGGACCCCTGTCAAGTACGTTCTTGGTTACTTGAGATAATCACCCAGTTTTCTGAACAGCCTGTGTATTCAATTGTAGTCATTAATGAAAACTAAAGGAAGACTTATTTTCCTTTTTTCCACTTTTGGGTCTTTGCACAGGTTACACAATTTTCCCCAAATCCTCCCTGAGTGTTCCTGTAGTATGAGGTCATTGACGTTAGTGTAGACAGGGTACCTAATAGTGTTTAATACATGGTGGAGATCACCCTGGAAAGAACCTATAAGAAAATGAATAACATAGTTGTGATTCAAGCCTGTCCTTGTCAGTCAAGGACTTTGGTTTGCAATCTTCCTAACTGGGAGTGGCTGGATCTTTCCAGTTGCTTAATATGTCTAGAAAGTTATACATCACAAAATGGGCATTGCCTCCCATAATTATTCTGATTGGGGCAACATACAGAGGAATCATAACTTATTTTCACCTGGATGATTTGCATTTAGATTTTAGTTGTGATAGAAAGATTTTCTTATTACTGCTGCTGTTACATAGTAGTCAGAGAAATGAAACATCAACCCAGCTTCCAAAATTTTTAAATTTTTATTTTGGAATGGTGTATTTGTTGTACTATTCTCTAAGGAGAGTATTGTTTACCAGTTGGGACAATACTACACTCTTTTGCATTTAGTTTTAGCACTTTTTCCATACACCACTTGTTTAAAAGGACTAATTCCTGCTGTAATGTGTTAGAATCAGAAGGAAATGTAATAAAAACAAACTTTGCAGTCACATGTGACTAGTTCTGCACAGGTCATTCCTTAAGAACAAAGCCCTGTACAGAACTAATAATGCAGAAGTTTGTGACAACACTTGGTAACAATAAAACTCTATAGAAGACTAGTAAAGGACTATGATGTCCAAGTCAATTTCAGGAAACACTGTAACTGTAAAGTTTTATGCAGTACTTGTACAGTATTATGGTTTAAGTCACTTTTGATGACCTTTGAAATAAAGCCTTGTGCAGAAGTAGTATTTTATTAAGGGGGTTTGGCACATTGGTTAAGGTATCAACTTCATGAGACAGGGTAGCGGGTATTATTGCGCTTTGTTTTCTGTAGCATAGACTAAATTCAGACCTGATGAATCTAGTTCTGTTCGTATAACTTGAGCAATAAATCAGGCCATTTTTTGTTGGAGAGGGGTTCCCATGCACCCTAGGGGCAGGGCTGTCCAGTTACAGTTCATCTGATTGAAGGTTGCTGGAATGGGGCTCAGTTTTGAGCTTTTTTGCTTAATTTGTTTAAATCTTGTTTGCTGCATAAGCACCTCATTTACGCGGGTTTGTGCTTGTTTGAGCATCATGCACTGTCAATCAGTAGTGGGCACCGTTGGTGGTTATAGATGCAAACACTTCTGCCTGCAAAGTTTTCTTTAGTACTCTGCTGGTACTCCATTGGCGTGTTCTTATGATTATCCCTCACTTACAGGTGATACATTCAGTGATGCTCCTGAGGTGCCAACACAGATTCTGCCCACTAGCCCTTCCTATTTTTTGTCCACTTCTGCTGTCCTCTACGTTACCTGGTCCTTCCTATCCTCTCCCTGTTTTCTGACCACATCAACTTACCTAGCATTATGAACAGATAATTTCTCACAGTTTCTGCAGCTATCCTGGTTGACATAGTCACCCTGAGGCAATGTAGCAAATGCCTCATGTACACTTACAACCCACTTCTTCTAGTCCACAGAAATTCATTATGTGAAAAATGCATCTATATCAAGAACCTAGAATCCAGGCTCTCTCACTCACCAATCAGTTCATCTGATACTAAGCAGGTTGCCAGCATGCACATCTCACCTCCTGCAACTACAAAACCAACAACACATAAACCTACATATGAGGAGGTCATTACCAGAAGCTTTCCTAAACATCAAAGATCAGGACTATATTATAAGATCGACGGTTGAAAACATCGAACACCATATCGTCGACATCATATGGTCGATGTCTTTAAATGTCAACCTTATAAAAAGACTCAAAAATATAAAGAAAAAAGTACTCTAACAGGTTTAAGCAGGGGGGGAATCCCCCCTGCACCCCCCGCATGGGGGGCTGCACCCACCACACACCCCGCAACCTAAATATACCAACTCCAAGACTGCATTACATTGCAGTAAATGGAAATCTCCCCTTACAGAGATTTCAGTTTACGCGTTAGAGATTCTCAGCGTTCACTATTCTCATGTCGACAATGTCAGATTTGACATTGTCAGCTTTCAAGAATCTAATATAGACCCTCAAAGATCTCCAAACATAAACACAAGCATGACTCACATAATACATCTTCTGCAGAACATAGTACACATAATGTACCACACACCAGTGTCTCACCAGTCAAGCCTCTAAGGCATAACACAAAAGCAAACATCTTAGCCATAGATGACTCAATTATGAGACACACAGATGTCCCGTTCACCAGACTGGTTAAGGAAAAAGTCACACTGTTATGACTCTGCCATAGTCCAGGTTATTGTGAACTACTTGAGATGTACCTCACTGGGCTATATGAAGAGAGACATGACTTAGCTCTCTGATTAAGTGTATCAAGCAGGCATGCCCCTAGCCTTAAGCAGCATTTTACTTTCACCTAGGATGATATATCAATACAAACAAAAAATGATTGACTTCAACAATCAGCTTAATTTCTGGTGTCATTCAAAGGGGATCTAGTATTTGTCAGCCTGAGATGTCATGGTTGACAGAGTTCGATGCTTTGCCAGAGATGGTCTTCATCTGTCACCCCTGGATTTCGGTTACTTGTGAAGGCTCTTGCCACCCTCATAGTGCTTTTTTAGGCAATGTCACAAAAACAAAATTCCTGATGTAAAAATATCCTCTAAGAACAACCGCAAGGTTATGCTGCTAAACGCTAGGAGTCTAAACAAGAAACTGCACTCACTGGAAGCAGTCCTCACCTTGGAAGATGCTGACATTTGTGCAGTCACTGAGACCTGCCTTAAGGCTGTGGAGAACACATCATCTATACCAGGTTACATTTCCTTCCACACTTTCAGACCAGAAACTGAAGGCGTGAGAACTAAAGGTGGTGGTGCATTAATATTCATTAAAGATAAATGCACCTCTAAATTGGTCAAACAGCAGGATTCCCTTGAATTATTTCAGGTGCAATTGACTGTAGGTAAGACCCTTCTTCAGGTGATTACCAGCTATAGGACCCCCTCCATGAATCAGGACATTCACTCAGCCTACTTGGCTCTACTTGAGTCAGTCAAGATACAACCAAACACCCTGGTATTGGGTGACTTTAATTACCCATCCATTGACTGGGTAAATTATATGTGTTCTAACTCACTTGCCCAAAGATTCTTAGACTTTATTAACTCCAATGCCCTGGACCAGCTGGTTGATACACCCACAAGGGGCTCCAACATCCTGGAACTGGTGGTCACCAACAATGGGGGACTGCTGCACCACCCCTAGAGTGTGGTCATTCCGGTGAGATCTGACCACAAATCAGTCTTGCTACAAGTAACTATAATACAGCACCCCCTTTCGCTAGAAAACTAGATTAAAAAACTTCTCCAAAGCCAATTGCAACCTCTTACATTGGTAGCATAAATAGCTTCATAGCCCCCCCCCCCACAATGGAACAGACACCTATGCTGAGCTGTACAACAATGCTTTATAAGAGCACCTGTACAATTGAATGGACTCATTAACAGGCTATATAATAGGTGAAAGAAATTGTTTTCTGAGAATAGGAAGAAATGGTCTCAAAAATGGAAATACTCCCTCCTCAACTTAAACAAGCAAATAAGACTCATAGTGCAGTCCTACAAGGCAAACTATGAATCTAAATTAGCTTCTCTAACTAAGAATAACCACAAGGTGTTCTTTAGTTATATCGATAACCTCAAAGGCTTTAAGTCCCAGATTTACACTGAACTCTTAGTTAATGAATGGTACTACATATACAGAACCTGTGGATATAGCAAACCTGCTGGCTGACAGATTCAGTGAAAACTTCTCTCCCAAGTCCCCACCACATATACCCCAAAGCATCCCTAACAACTGTCCCTCACCTAGTATCTCCGAGGAACAGGTCTTAAATGCCCCCCAAGGCCAAAAACACAGCTTCTATAGGACTAGACAGCATCCCAGACTGTGTTCTGTATGGGTAAAACTGGAATTAGCATTACCATTAGGTGTGCTTTTCAATCACAACCGGAGCACTGGCTTCATCCCAGTGGAATGGAAACCAACTACCATCGTCCCTTTGTACAAAGGGGGTGCATCCATGGACCATGAGAACTATAGACTCATTAGCCTGACCAACCTTATCAGCAAGGCCATGGAATGAATCATCATGGAAATTATTAGCAAAGATATATTAAATCTTCAAACGCACAATCCCGCCATGGTTGGCTTTGTCAAGGGGAGATTATGACTGTTAAACTTTGTGGACTTTTTTGAGACAGTCAACAAAGCCCTAGATGAGGGCAAATCTGTGCATATGGCCTACCTAGACTTGGCTAAGGCCTTTGACACAATCCCCCACTCAGACATCATTAATAAACTCACACAGCTGAGTATCAACTTATGTACTGTCAGGTGGGTTGCAAACTGGACACTGATAGAACTCATACAGTCAAAATAAGGGACTACCTCCTCCAGCAGACCCATAACCAGCGATGTTCCCCAGGGACCAGTTCTAGGACCCCTACTGTTTGGAATCTACTTCTTTGAAGTACAGGCTAAAACTAAAGGACTGTGGCTGACAAAGTTTGCTGATGACTGCAAACTTGGAGCTATCATTAAAACCCCTAGTGACATCAGCATCCTGCAAGAAGGTCTTATGCAGAGTAATGACTGGTGCCAAAGTCTTAAACTTATTAAACTTAATACAAACAAAATGCATTATCATTCCCTTCAGCAAGGGTGATGTTCCTGCAAACTACCACATCAATAGCAATACCCTAAGGACACAGTCAGTGGTGACAGATCTAAGCACACAGGTCAACAGCAACCTTAACTTTGATCACCATGTCTCCACAGTGGTAAGAAGGACATTTTATATTTCTCACCTCAAAAGTAAGGGCATTGCCTGCAGAAAAAAAGAGGGTACAATCCCCCTGTACACTTCCCTCATCAGGTCACAAAGGTTCCTAACAAAGACAATTTGTGGTCTTCAAGATCTGTCTTATGTGGACAGACAGAAATCATTGTCACTTTCGTCTGTGTAGTACAGACTGCTCAGAGGCAACCTGTGCCTTTCATATAGAGCAATCTCTGAGCCAGCTTTAATGGAAATGCTGCACATTCACAAGTCAAATGGCACACAGGTCACTCACTCAAAGGACATTAACCTGGCATTTGACATCAGTAGAACTGCTGGAGAGACAGATTTGTCTCACAGAGGTTGCCCCACATCTTCGAAACAAGCTTCCTATTCATTTTAAATAAAGCTCCTCGTTGGTCCTATTTAAGCATAATTTGGATGATTGGATAGGTAACTGGAAATTCACCTTAGGGATTCCACCTGTTTTCCTCTTGGACAGGGGCAATAAGAGCTGATTTTTAGTGTCTGCTTGAACCAGACACCCTTGAGAACATGGGTTGAAATTGGCTAGGCTTGTAAGGGCCCTGGGACTGTTAGCCTAGTAACCGCCTGTGATTCTATGGGGATATGCTTTAGTCACCTTTTAACAATACACTTTAAAACAGTGTGGTGTGTTGTGTGTTGTGTGATATTGTGTTGTGTTATGTTGTGTTGTGTTGTGCTATGTTGTGTTATGTTGTGTTATGTTGTGTTATATTATTTAATTGATGTTGGCTAACTGGATAGGCGAGCTGGTCTGAGGAAACTTTTCAGTCACATCCCAGACCTATAATGCAGAAAAAATGCAAACAATAAAAACAGATTACATTCAAGTATAACTACAATGAAATAATAGATGCTACATAGAAAACATGTAATTAAAACAGGACCCTGTCAGTTTATCCACAGCAGTTTGACCAAATGCTGGTAAGTGGAAGGAAAGCTGCTGAAACAACTTTTTCTGCCAGTCAATATAGGTTTATAGGTTTATAGGTAGGTACTAGGCTATCTGCCCGAAGGCATTTATAAGCCTAGCCAGAATGTGTTGGCTTTCTCCAATTCCTAAGATTAGTTCTTTGTGCCTCTGTCCAGCAGAGTCACTGAAGTGATCCTCGGGGTAAACTTAGTTTCCCATCCACTCATCAAGGTTTCTTTTGAAGAGTGTTAGCAAGGAGCTGTGCCTAATATAGATTGGAATCTTGTTCCAAAGCATGGGAAGTCTCTGCGACAGGAATGTATCCCTCCAGCACATCCTATGTATTGTTGTGGTGAGGTTTAGATCCCTAGCGTGTGTGGCTTGAGGGGATAAGGTTTTCTTTAGGTGGAGCATGTCCATCAATTCTGGGTTGGACATGGCCTTGTATGTCAGGCAGAGAGCATCTCTGAGTAGACGGTATGCAACTGAGTACAGCTAGCATTTCTTCAGTTGAGCTGCATAGGGCATCTGTTTGAGGCCAGTGATCCTCTTGGTGAGGTACTTCTGTGATCTTTCCAGCTGTTGCAGGTGTCTTGTAAGGTACATCCCAAATGGGGTGTTGCACTCTATGATGGGTTTAATGAGTGATGAGTAGAGGGGCACAATGATCTGTTTTGATCTGGATGTGAAGCCTTTTGTGATTAGGTGGGCAACATAGAAAGATTTTCTAACCACTTTGGCAATGTGATTATCAAAGAAGAGATTACTATCTACTTGGGTCCCCAGATCCCTTATTATGTCTTCTGTATTTAGGGGACTACCACCTATGTGGTAGTTTGTGGGTACTTTGTTTTTTCCAAAGGGGATGATTATGCACTTTTTGGCATTTAGCTTGAGGCCATGATTTTGACACCAGCTATCCGTCTCAGTGAGACCCTTTTGGAGAATGTCTGTGTCAGCCAGAGAGTCAATTATAGCCCCTAGTTTGCAGTCATCTGTGAACTTGGTCAGCCATAGTCCTCCTGTGCTTGCCTGTACCTCTGAGAAGTATTTGCTGAACATGAGGGGTCCTAGGACTGAGCCCTGGGGAATGCCACTTGTAACTGGTT
This sequence comes from Protopterus annectens, assembly GCF_019279795.1. Taxonomy (NCBI): domain Eukaryota; kingdom Metazoa; phylum Chordata; order Ceratodontiformes; family Protopteridae; genus Protopterus; species Protopterus annectens. Next base: position 203,401,696 of record NC_056735.1, read on the forward strand.
TAGAGTCAGACCTACCTCCCGCAACTCTCACCATGTGGGCTCTGTCCATGAGCCAGTTGGCAACCCGTCTTGTGACATAAGGGTTTATGTTCAGTCTGGTGAGCTTGTCAATAATACCAGAATGGGGAATGGTGTTGAAGGCCTTTGCAAAGTCTAGGTAGGCTGTGTGTATCATTTTTCCCTCATCTATAGTCTTGGTAACTGTCTCAAAGAAGTCCACCAGGTTTAGGAGGCATGATCTGCCCTTAACAAAGCCGAACTGGGTAGGTCCAGTGTTTGGAGGTTCCCAATGTCTCTGTTAATGAGTTCCATGATCATGCACTCCATAGCCTTGCAGACCAAACTAGTCAGGCTTATAGGGCGATAGTTCCCGGGGTCTGTTGTGACTCCACCTTTGTGGAGCAGAATAACCATTTCTGTGCACCACTCTATGGGTACATAGCCTGTGGAGAGGCTGAGTTTGAACAGTGTGTTTAGGTGAGGGGTTAGTTCGTCTTTGAGCTCATGTAGGATGCAGCCTGGGACACCGCCCGGTCCAATTGATGCTGTGTTTTTGGCTTTGGAGAGGGCTGTTTTAACCTGAGTGTCTGTCATTTCAGTGGCTCTACATTCTTCTGGTATGGTTATGGGCCCTTTTGGGGGTGAGAGGGGGTGAAGTTTGCGCTGAACCTGTCTGCCAGGATGTTGGCCATATCGGTCAGTTCAGTGTATTTTGTGCCATTCTGCACTAACTCTGAGCAGATCTGAGCATTGCCACTTAGATTCTTGACATAGCTAAAGAATGCCTTGTAGTTATCTTTGGACTCCTTGGCAATTTTTCTTTTGAAGCTTGCTTTATGAGGGATCATATTTTCTTGCTGATACTGATCAGGGATGTCTTTCTTTCTTGGGATTTTACTCTTTTCTGTACTAGTTTCCTCCTTCTATTGTATAGCTTGTTTATGGCAGGAGTCCACCAGACTGGTTTCCTTTTCTTGGAGGAGTGAGTTTTGGTTTAGCTTGGTTTAGCACAATCCATGCATTCTTGTAGGTGCCCGTAGAATGCATTAGTAAAGGATTTTGCAGCTTGGACAGCGTTATTCTTTAGCATGGGGGCTTTGACACTTTCCATCTCTGTCTTAAGTAATGTGAAGTTTGCTTTTGAAAAGTTTTTCACAGTGGTTTCCTTGTCCAGGGGTGGGGGTGGAATGTGGATATCCAAAGTGATTTGTTTATGGTCAGATCTAACCAGCAGAGGGTTGACCTCCGGTGTGGAACACCGGTTGCCCATGCTGGTGATGACCAGGTCTAATATGTTGTCACCTCTGGTGGGAGTGTTGACCAGTTGATCCAGGGCGTTTGAGTTTATAAATTCTAGGAAATGTTGGGCAAGGGAGTTAGTACTTGAGTAGTTCTGCCAGTTAATGTTTGGGTAATTAAAATCACCCAATATTAGGGTGTTTGGTAGGACCTTTATGCTTCCTAGTGTTTCCAGAAATGCAAAATGGGGGTCCTGGGACATGGTGGGTGATCTGTAGCAAGCTACAATTTGAATTGCAGTTTTGCCCATTGTTAGTTGCACATGGATGATCTCTGAAGCATCGTGCTGTGCCACTAACCTGGAGGTGTGGGTATCCTTGAGGAATATGGATACGCCCCCTCCTTTTGTATCTTGGTCAGAGTTCTGTGGCCGAAATGTATGGTATGAGTTATAGCCTGGTAGTGCTGGGATGCTCTCTGGAGCCTTAAACCAGGTTTCTGTTATTGCACATATATCGATGTTTTCCATACTGAGGAGTGCCTCGAGTGTGTGCATTTTGAGTTTTAGACTTTTGGCATTGAGTAGCATTACCCTCAGTTTTTCTTACTTGTGCTATTTATGATGGTGGGGTTGTCTTTTGAGCCTTGCCTAAAAAAGGCACTATGGGGGTGGCAGGAGCCTTGACCAGTATTCAAAAACCTAAGGGTGACAGGTGCAAGCCATCTCTAGAAAAGCAGCGTGGCTTGTCGAGCATGCCATCCCAGGCAGACAGACACTGGATCCCCTTTGAATGACACCAGAAACTTAGCCAATTGTTGAAATTGATCATTTTTTTTAATATACCGTGGTATCTTTCTTGGTGAGGGCAGGATGCTACTCAGGGTCAGGGTCATACCCGCCTGGGCTACGTGATCAGAGAGCTCTTCTATGTCTCTTTTCATGTAGTCCAGGGAGGTACGGCTCAGGTCATTCACACCAACATAGACAGTGACAGCGTAGTATTTATACTTGTTCTGGAGTGACCTGAGTGCTTGTGTTATGTGGCAGATCCTGGCACCCGTCAGGCGGCTAACAGTAACCATCTCCTTATTCAGCCTAGTGAGTGGGACGTCAGTGTGCCTGACTATAGAGTCACCTATTACTAGTATGTTGGGTATGTTATTTTCCTTAAGGGCTGTGATTGCATGGCACACTGGTTTTGTGAAGTATGTGTTTCATGGTTTGTGTTGAGGGGTGGAGGTTTCTTGGATGTCTGCTTTGGAGGTCTCTGTTGCTTTTGCAGATTTTTATTTAGAGCCTCAGAGTATGTCTTCGTATATTTATGTGTGTTTTTTGCCGGTGCTGGTTTAATGGGTCTATATGAGACTGGTGGTGTGATGCAAGTATTTCTCTTCTCCTCTTGACTGTCTGATACAGTCTTAGGTTGCAAGAGCTTAGCCAGTTTGGCTGTATAATTGCATCTCTTGCATGTATTAGTGTTTGGTGGGAGGAGGAGAGGGTTGTCTGTGATCACTATTTTCTCCACTATTATATGACCTCACAGTAGGAATATATATTTTTGTGGGTGTGGGTGTGCTGCCTCCCCCCACATGGGGGTGTAGTGGGAATTGCTCCCCTCCCCCACAAAAAAAGTTATTTCCAGGATCACTGAAAGTTGTTTCGGCATTTTTTGAACCACCAGCATTCCATAGATTTGCTGTCAATAGATCAACATGATTCCATTAGAAGGATTAAGCAGCATGAGTATGTGCAGGTCTTCAGGATACAATGTAACATTTACAAGACAAAGGTCAAAGTATATACATGAAAATCTCCAAGTAAAGCTACCTTTGCAAGTTAACAATACAAAACAATACAATGCAGCTTTTTAACAGTACATTCATACCCTTAATATGTTATTTCGCAAGTCTAATGATAAGAAGGGAGAAATGTGTGCCCAGTCTAGAGAAAAAATGAGAGCTACATATTCAGATAGCTGAAGTAATAAAAGTAAGCTAAGCAGCATTTGGATAGTAATGAAAGATGAGGCAAAGACAGTGAGAATTCCAACAAACAGGAGCTAGTCTGGAGAAGGTGTCTCTCAGGTCACAAGACAGAAAGGAGGCCCTAGAGAGAGAATAAATGAAACATAATTACAAAAGGAGTGAGTGGAATTTTTAGAACACCATCTGTTAAGCAGGGTAGCAAAGTGACTTTCATTATGAAGTTCAAAAGTGTGCTAAGGAGGAAGGTAGTCTTGTCATGTACTGGTTGTTATAATCCTTTGCCAAGAGTAAGGCAATGGTATACAAATTTACAGTAGAGAAAATAAATCAAAATGCATGTGGACAGAAGTAAAGAGTGTTGTGCTCAGTGTACAGTACATGCTTATGTAACTACAACATGTAGAAATGTACTACAACGTGGAAGAAATCTTTCATGCTACTGTAGTCACATTTATGCTCTAGTATGGATTTTAGGTTGTCTTCCCTACACACTCTGCATAGGTGAGTGGCCCACCCATGCACACCAATTATAAAAGCAATGCCGACTGTGCACTGCAGTTTTACTGCTACTGACATGCCCACTGGCAAGCCTGCTGCTGATGCCTGCCATACTGCCTGGTGTTTCATGTTACATTAGGGGCCACTGACATTATTTTCTCCCTATGCATTTTGTTATTTGAAGTTGTGGGCATGTCACCACATTCTTCTCTTTGCCCACAGGGAATTTGCAACAACCATATGTCTCTGCAAGGGAATGTCACTTCAGCAATGTTTCCCCAAACAAATGTACAAGAGAGAAATGTCTTGATGCCTAGGTGCCTGAACCCTGCTTTACAATGTTTAAGTCTGTTTCTGAAAACACTCAATAAAAGCAAACACATGTAAAGAACAGGCATTGTATTACAATGCATGTCATTGTGTGACAAAGTAAAGTATTACCATAACAGTAGATGTTTAAATGACCCCTGCTGCAGTAGCCTTAGCTATATTAGTTATATGATGCCAAGAATGTAACAGCTGGCCATCTGCCAAAGCTTCAGGGCACCTTCCATGCACCCAAACTGAGAGGCAGCTGGAGCTGAGTTGAGTAAAAGACAAGGTTGGGCACAAAGCCCTTCGGAGCTTTCCTGCCAACAGAGAGAGAATGGTTAATCCCTGAAAGAACAAAGCTAGGAACAACAAAAAATAAATTACTTTGTCCTGGCATAAAAGGCACATCAAGCACAACAGAGAGAGAGGGAATGGCTTGAACATCTAATGTTATTATAAGTTTACTTACACAACTGTCCCATATTCATCTTATTGATCACTGCTGCAGTAGCTTTAGCTGTAAGGGTAGATTACCCTATTTAATTATATTTGGAAGGCAGAAGGAGAAGACTCCAGGAGCTCCAGGGGAATGGTCCTAGGAAAACTTGGTCTGGACACAGAAAAGGAATCAGGCTTATATTACTTTGTAAAAGTATGTATGGAGGATTCACCAAGTAGCAGCTTCTAAAATACTTCTAGAATCTAACCCTTTCCAAAAAGCCATAGATAAAGGTAAGACCATGGTAAAATGGGCCATGACCCTGCCTGTCATAGTCTTTTTGTGGTGAATATAGCAAAAGGTAATACCCTTAGACAATCATTTGGAAATAGTGTGTTTTCACACACATTGCCCCTTCTTCTTACCTTCACAAGAAATGAGCAATTGATCCAAAGATTTAAAAGATTTAGTTCTATCAAGGTAGTACGCAACTTGTCTGTGGACATCCAAGGTATGGAGTATCCTCTCTCACTCATTTTTAAGTTCAGGAAAGAAAAATGGGGAAATGGATTGTCTGGCTTAAAGTAAATTTGGATATCACTTTAAGCATAAAAGAAGGATTTGTTCTAAAAAAAAACAGTCCCTATGGCAACTGAGATAGGGTTGACTCCCCATAAGAGCTTGCAACTCAGATATGCTTCATGAAAAGGTCAGAGCAAGCAGTAAAACTGTTTTCCATGTTAAGAAAATGTCAACCAGGTTAGCCTGTTCAAACAGAGCAAGAGTTAGCAACTCTAACACAAAATTAAGATCCCAAGGAGGGGCCAACAGTTTTCTTGGAGGCTCCTTATGTGAAACCCCTCTGAAAAATATATGACATGAGACTTCAGTGAAAGAGGAGGATCCATGGGCAGATATGCTGAAATGACAGATAAATAAACCTTAACAGAGGAAAAAGAAAGACCATAGGATAATAGCTCACACAAATATTGTAAAACCAGAGAACAACTAGTCCTGAATGGGTGTTATGTTGTTGGTACCTTTTCCTTTTGCAAATATACGATTTTCTAGTAGCAAGCTTTCTTGCCTTCATTAGTACCTGCTGCATATCCTCAGTAAACAGCTGCCTAAAAGGAATTAAGACTCTATATTGAAGTTAATTGATTTTGGAGTTTATCACGCCCCCACCCCCGTTCTTGTGTAAGTAGATCTAGTCTATGAAGAAGATTGTGATTGTTGACACTGGCCATTTCCAAAAGGAGGAAGAACCACTGTTGCCTGGGCCAGAAGAGAGTCACCACAATGATCTTGGGGGAGTCCCTCTGAATCTTCATAAGTTTCCTAGATAGTTGGGAGGGTGGCCTAATGGTTAAGGTGTTTGCCTTACAAACACAAGGTGCAGGGTTTGAGTCTCACAAGGGATAATTGGCTAGGCTTAAAATGGCTTGCAAGAGCAGTTAGCTTAGTACTAATCTATGAACCTATAATCTATCTATGAACCTATTAGTGGGAAGTGTGGAAAAGCATACAGGAACACTCCTCTAAGGAAAAGAAAAGGCTTCTGTCTTCCAGGCCTTCTTTCAAGGAGTCCTGGAACAGAATCTGGCCAGCCGACTGTTCAGAGAGAAGGTAAAGATGTCAGTTTGAGGATCTCCCCACAGACTGACCAAAATCTTGGAAGACCCCTGATCTAGTTTTCATTTGTGAAGGCCTGTTCTGGTCCTGCTCAGCTTGTCTGCCACACAGTTTTGCTGTGATGGAATATAGGGTGCCTATAGAGTGAGATTGTGCTCTGAAGCTATCCTATGCTAAAATGCCTAGTCTGCAAACGGGGTACGACTTGGCTCCTCTTTGCTTGTTGATGACTGTGGTATTATCTGTAACCACTAGAAGAGGTCATGGGGACCAAAGATGGTTCAGAGAGTTGAGTGCCTTGATAAGGTCAAGCATCTGATTGATGTGTATGTGCTTGCCTCTATCATTGTGTTCCACACCCCCTGAACTGTTATTCCTCCAGAAACAGCTCCCCAAACAATGTGCAAGGTGTCTGTGTTGACTGACTACTTTGGAGAAGGGTGGGATAAGGGGATACCTGGATTTATGGATATATGTTGTCTCCAGGGGATACATGGATTTATGGATATATGTTGTCTCCACCAAATGATTTCTCTTCTTTCAAGCCCCAGCACTGGGATTTGAAAAGGTAGAAGGTGTTGGCGCTGGGACCAAAGAGATTTCCAATACCCCTGTATCTGGCTCATGTGTAGTTTTGCAGGGCTATCATAAGAATCATAGCTGTCATGAGACCCAAGCTCCTAAAGTATTCTTTCACAGTAATTGAAGGTTGAATGGGAAACCTTAGAAAAAGATCTAACTATAGATATACTTTTTTCCTGTGGAAGAAAAGCTGTTTAAACTGATTTGACTAGATGACATCCCAGAACACAATCCCGTGTGAAGGAGTCAAGAAAGACTTTTGAATGTTCTCTTGGAATCACAGTTTGTGTAAGACACCTCTCATCTAAGAGGGAGATTCCTGACACTTTGAAAAAGACTCTTCAAAGATAAACCAGTCATGTAAATATATAAAATGTGGATACCCTGTAGCCTGAAATGAGTTATACCTGGAGCTAGAAATCATATGAACACTCTTGGTGTGTTGGATAGTCCAAAGGGTAAGGCAGAGACCTGACAATTTGATCCAGACACACAAAACATTAAGAAACATCTGAAGCCTGGATGAATAGGGATGTGATGATAAGCATCCTTTAAGTCTAGTTTACCAGGAAACTTGAACTAGGAAGAAGAAGAGGTAACTGGTAATGAAGTGACATAATTTTGGATTTGAGTACTATCACAGACAGGTTTAGGAAAGTAAGATCCAGAACTGGTCAACAAGCATTTTCTTTCTTTGGGACTAGAGACATCCTTGAATAAAACCCTTCCCCCACCTGGGAATGGGGAACTAGTTCTATCACTCCTTGTAAAAGCATGTGATGAAGAACCAATGGAAATAAAAGAGTCTGATCTGAAGGAAGAGGAATGACCCCCTGGAAAGGAAGAATTTTCTTCCACTGCCATCTGTAACCTTAATGCATGATTTCCAGAACCCATTTGCCTCAGGGTCTATATTATATGTTCAAAGTTTTAAAACTTCGATGCTCATATAATCGACAGCATATGAGCGAAGTGTTAAAACTTCAAACATATAATAAAAAATAAACAAAAACAAAATAAATCCTACTTGAATGCTCTGAGCAGAGGGGCAAGCCCCCCTGCACCCCCCACATCCCCTGTTATGTAAATATACCAACTCCAAGATTGCACTACAGTGAAGTAAAGGGAAATATTCCCTACAGCGATCGCACTTCACTGTAGTGCTATCTCGGAGTTGGTATATTTAAGTAGCGGGGGGTGTGGGGGTGCATGGGGGCTTTCCCCCCCTGCTCAGAGCATTCTAGTAAGTTTTTTTTTGTTTTTGTTTATTTTTTATTATATGTTCACAGTTTTAAAACTTCACTCATATGCTGTTGATTATATGAGTGTTGAAGTTTTAAAACTTCGAACATATAATATAGACCCTTTGACTGAAAATTTCCATTGCGAGGGATGAAATGGAAGTTCAGCCTTTCTGGAAGAAAAAAGGTCTAGGGTAGAGGGGGGTCAAAAGGTCTCTTGAATAGTCAGACTTGTTGGACTATCCTTGGTATTGGGAAGTTCGAGACTTCTTTTTGGAACTTCCTTGCCATTTCTTCTTTACCTGTATTTTGTTGGATTGTTTATTCTGCTTTTTTGCCAAAACTGGATGAAGAGATAGAAAATCCCTTAGAAAACTTGGAAAAATCTTAGTGTCCATGGATCAGCTTACCCTTTCATCACACTTTTTGTTCATTTCTGCAGCAGAGGGGCCACATACTAAATCGTTATCCAAAGGTAAATTTAAAATCTAATTTTAAACATCATCTGGGATGCTCTAAGAATGCATTCTTGCAAGCTTCCTCAAAAGAGTACAAGTGGCCATAGTCCTGGAAGAACTATAAACAGAGTCATACACACTCGTAAACAATGAATAGTGGCCTGTGCAATAGAAAAAAAAACTAAGTTATTTTGAAGCAGATTTTTCCTGACAAGAAGAAACTGCAGATAAAACATCTCTTACTTTCACTATTAGTCAAAACAAACATCAACCTATTAGCCTGACAATTCAAAATTCTGAAAATCAAAGTTGCAGAAGTATACACTTTTTCCCATACCTATCAATATTTTTCCAGTCCTTATCAGAAAAGGTGGATTAGAATTAACCAGGTGATTAGCAGCAGTGTGATCAGCTAGAGCTATAAATACTGGTTCAGGTTTGGGAATAGAGTATAACATTTTAAAAGACTTTGGAACTTTATAATTTCTGTGTGTCTTTTTAGGGACAGCTAAAAAAGAACAGGAGGAATAGGGGTAAGATCTGGAAAAATCCTTCTGTAGTAACTCATATTTTCTGAGGGGACTGAGAAACCTCAGCCTTCTGCCAATAGTCTCATAGAAATAGAAATCTCCTCAGGGAGAATCAGAAACTCAGCTTTCCTCTGGGGATGAATCCAAAATCTGAAAATAAAACCCTGTGCCTGTCCCTGCATCTTCCATTTCAGATTCAGAATCATGCATCTCTTCAGGAAAAGAGGTATCTCTCTTTCTTTTTCTAGAGACTACTATACAAGAAAGATCTATATCCTGAATTAGATCCCCATCCAGACCCAGTCAACTACTCATATCAAAAGAAATTTGAGGAGGAGTATATACATGTTTTTCCGTTTCTTTTTTGACAGAACATTTTGAGACAACCATGTTACTAATGGCAGCAGCAGGTACCCCAGAGGACAGGTACATAATTAAGATACATCAGGGAAACCTTCTTTACTACTTCTGCCAGGATCTATAACAGTGGTTCTCTCTTGCTCACTGAGGGGACCCCAACAGTTACAGAGGGCATGGCTAACTCCTGGTCCATAGTTGCTGTATGTGCGATGCCAGAAGGATCAGGTGTTAAAGATGTGTGGTCTGAGGTAGAACAAAGGCCCACAGCAGAGCCACCCACCTGAAGCCGAGGCAAATTGCCAGCTTTCTCTGGTGGCAAAGGCTGTCTGCTTGTTTATATTTTTCTTTTTGTGGCTGGAAGATAAACTGACCATGGGGCTGGTAGTCCATTCCAAAGTCAAGCTGAAAACGGTGTCTCTTTCCCAGGGGAGACAAGCAGCAAATGCTGGCAAGCACTGCAAACCTAAAATGTTACTTTTGTGAGAGAAAATGTTGTAAGAAATCCTATGCCAGCAACACAAAAGTAAAATAAACATAATTTCTCCACAGAAAAAAATGTCCCTAGTTACTTTACACCACTTAAACTGACAAGAAAAGCAAGTGCTTCATTTACAAGTCTTATTATACTCCATTAAAACACAAATCCCCAAGCTTTAAAATAAACTTTATGAAGAGGAAAGTTATAAAACAGCAAAACAATTAATAAAATGGAAGTCCCCCCAATGGGAACTTATCTGCCCAGCAAAGGAATAGCACTAGCCAACCATTGATCCTTAAAAGCCTTACTCATAAACATCTGAAAAGCATCACACCCAAACTCATCTTTTAGTCAGCTCAGCTTGAGCTGCCTACTAAGTTTAGCTCATAGAAGGTGCCATGAAGCCCTGGAAGCTGGCAGGATATAGCTCATACAGCTTAGGCTACTGCAGCAGTGATAAATATAATAGACATTCCATATAACACAAAACCGCTATGTGAGACTATCACTGCATTATGGTGTTAATGACGTTTGGACAACACTGTGCAACAATAAAACCTTATGCAGAAATAATGTTGCATTATGATGTCAGTCACTTTGTGATAACATTCTGTAACAGCAATTCCCTGAGTAGGACTAACAACAAAGTCCTTAACAGAACTTGTACTACATTATGATGTTTGACAGCTTGTGACTACACCCTATAGCAACTATACCCTGTAGAGAAACAATACTGCATTGTGATGTGAGCCACTTTGTAGCATCACTCTGAAACAAGAAAGCCACATGCAGAACTAGTATGCAATATGTCAGTCACTTTATGACAACATTCTGCCACAACAAAGCCATTCTCATGTCTAAATCATTCTGTGACATCACTCTACAATAAAGCACTGTATTGACTTACTTTTGAATTATGATGTTTAGGTCACTTTGTGACAATCCGTTGCAGCAGAGCCCACTGCACAACTAATACTGCCTTATTATACCAGTCACACATTTTGACAGCATTTTGTAACAATAAAGCTGTGTACTAAACTAACATTTCATTCTTCTGGCTTTTCCCAGTTAGGAGTCATCACAGTGGATCATCTGTCCACTCATGATTGGCAGTGGAGTTTTACAGTGTTGAGTTGCCAGCCTGACATTTAACCTTCCACAGAAGGCACACACATGCCTAGGGCCAGTTTAGAGTGTCCAATCCACCTACAACATGCCTTTGGAAGGAAACCGGAGCAAACCCATGTCACCACAGGAAGGACATGCAGATTCTGCACAGAAGGCACCCCAGCCAAGTATCAAACCTGTTGCTGTGAGGCGGCAACGTTAACCACTGCATCACCATTGCTGCCCCTAAATGAACATTTCATTATGATGCCTAAATCAGCTTGTAAAGGCACTCTGCACAGCAAAACTCTGTGCAGAACCACAACTGCATCATGATGTGGTTTATTTTGTTATATCACTTTGCAACAACAAAGCACTGTGCATAACTTATACTACATTATGATGTCATCAATTCTGTGAAAGCACTCTGTAACAACAAAGCTTTGCACAGAACTAGTACTACATTATAATAGGCTCACAGGTAAGTACTAGGCTAGTTGCCCTTGTGGGCCATTTTAAGGCTAGCCACTTTCCCTTTTTGTGCTTGAAATTACCTGTCCCATTTGGTTATAGAATGGCCTTGACAATGCCATGGTTGATAATTATATATTACCCGTAATAAGAATAACTGGGACCACACCATAGATAATTTGAGGGGACCCATGCATGGGCTGAAGCATTTATGAGCTGCCTCTGTCCATTAGTAGTATGGGGTCAGTCCAGGGGTAATTTTTTTGTTTTCCATCCATAGATCTAAGTTGTTCTTGAAAATGGACAGGGATGAACTTTGTTTTATGTGGATGGGGAGTCTGTTACACAGCAGTGGCATCCTCTGCAAAATATACCTGTTCCTCCAAACCATTCTGTTGATGTTGCAGAAGAGATTTAGTTTCCTAGACTGAGTATTTCTAATGCCATTTGGCTTCCTCATGTGCAGTAAATTCATCAATAATAGGTTGGAGGATTCCTTGTGTGCCAGATACAGATTACCTCTTAGCTGTTTGTAGGATACAGATTATAGTGACATGACTTTGAGTCAGTCCATTTAAGACATGTTGTGTAGGCCTTGTATCCTTTTAGTAAGGTATGTTTGTGTGCATTCCAGTTGCTGCATGCGTCTGGGCAGATACATGCCAAAGGGTGCATTATATTGAATGACCAGCTTAATAGGGCTGAGGAAAGGGGAATAATGACATCCTTAGATATAGACACAATTCCTTTAATGACATCCTTAGATATAGACACAATTCCTTTAATGACATCCTTAGATATAGACACAATTCCTTTAATGACATCCTTAGATATAGACACAATTCCTTTGTTTATAAGCTGTGCAATATAGAAGGACCTTCTTACAGCAATAATCACATGCTGGTCAAACTTTAGACCACTTTCCACATAAGTTCCCTAATTCTGAACAAATGGGTCAACTTTTAAGGGTGTATTGTCAATGTGGTAGTTCCCTGGGGTACATGACTTCCCAAAGATGCAATAATGCATTTTTTGTCACTTAGTTTCAGACCATGATTTTGACACAAGTTATTTATTTGAGAGAAATTGCATGATGGCTAAGTCATGTGGGAATTCAATGACTGCTCCTAGCTTACAGTCATCTGCAAACTTAGTCAGCCAGAGCACTTTGATATTGGCTTTTACTTCAGAAAAGTAGATGTCAAAAAGAAGAGATCCCAGCACAGAACCCTGGGGGACTTCACTGGTGGCTGTTCTTTATGTGGAGACAACTTCTCCTATTTTGATTGACTGAGTCCTATCTGATAACCAGTTGGCAGTGCGGTGGGTAACATAATGGTTTATTCCCAGTTTATTTAGCTTTTTTACTATGCTTGAGTTGGGAATTGTGTCAAAAGTTTTGTCAGGTTGAGGTATGCCTTCATTCATTGCTTTAGTGACCTTTTCAAAAAAAAAAATAACACAAGATTGAGAAAGCATGATCTGTCCTTGATGAATTCAAACTAAGACAGTGTTCAGAGGGTCGCTATGTCCTGATTGATTAATTCCATGATGTCTTTCCGTGGCTTTGCATATGAGGCTGGTCAGACTTACTGGTCTGTCCTGGGTCATGTGGAAGGTTCTCCCTTATGCAGATGAGTGACTGTAGCTGTTCCCCATTCAATTGGTACAAAACCTGTATGGAGACAGAGATTGAACAGTGTGTTAGCTGTTTGGCCAAATCATGCTTCTTTCTGTTTAGGATATATCAGGGATATTGTCAGATCCCGTTGATGCAGTATTTTTAGCTTTTCATATCACTTTTGTAACTTGGTCTTGTGTGATAGATGGAGGAGACCCAGTTTCAAGTATGGCTTGAGGAACAGATGGAAGGGCGATAAGAGTAAAGTTAGAGCTAAATTTATCGGGCAGTAGGTGTGACATCTCTTCAGTCTCAGTGTAGGCAACATCATTCACAATCAGATCAGATTAGTCAGTTTGCCTGTCTGTGAAATCCTCTAAAACAACAATGTTCTGTGCAGAATTATTAAGATGCAATGACTTCTCATTCATTCTGTGACAACTTCCTGTAACAACAACACCCTATGCAGAACTAATAATGAATTATAATATCAGTTTCTTTGTGTCAACACTCTGTGTTAATAAAGGTGTGTGAAAAACTAGAAATGTGTCATGGTACCTAAGATACTTTGTGGCAACATTACGTAACAAGAAACATGTCAGAACTGCTACTGTGTTATGAAGTCTACTATCTTATAGCAACACTCAGTTTATAGATTAGTAAAAAGCAACCCCCACCCCACCGTGAGACATTTGAAGCCTACCCAATAATCCCATGTTGGGATCAAACCCTCCACCTTGTGTCTGTAAGGTAAACATCTTAACCATTATGCCCTCTGCAACAACAAAGTGCTACCAGAACTAATACTACATTATGTTATCATTCAGTATGTGCCAAAATCTTTTCATAGGTTCATAGGTAGGTACTAGGCTATCGTCCCAAGGGCCTATGCAAGCCTAGCCAACAAGGTTCCCTGGCTTACACCACACAAGAAAGTTGTTTTCCTGGGCCACTGATGAGCAGAGACACAGAAGTGATCCCCAGGGTGTATTTCCTATTTCCCATCCACTCATCAAGATTTTTCTTGAGGAGTGCTAATGAAGAACTTTGCTTGACATAGATGGGTAGCCTGTTGCAGAGTAGGGGAAGTCTCTGGGATAGGAATCTATCCCTCCAGCATGTCCTGTTTATTGTGGTGACAAGGTTTAGGTCCCTAGAGCGTGTAGTTCGGAGGGATTGGGATTTCTTTAGGTGTAGCATGTCCAACAGCTCTGGGTTTGACATAGCTTTATGTTAGGCAGAGATCACCTCTGAGTAGGTGATATGCTATGGAGTAAAGCTGGAGTTTTTTGAGGCAGTCGGTGTAGGGCATTTGTTTGAGTCCAGTAATCCTCTTTCTGAGGTACTTCTGTGGCCTTTCCAGCTGCTGCAGATGTCTTGTGAGGTACATTCCAAAAGGGGCGTTGTACTCTATAATGGGTCTAATGAGTGATGAGTAGAGTGTAACGATGACCTCCTTTTTCCTGGATGAGAACCCTTTTATGATGAGGTGTGCCACATAGAAGGACTTCCTGACTACTGTGGCGATGTGACTATCAAAGGAGAGACTACTGTCCACCTGGGTCCCAAGGTCTCTTATCACGCATTCAGTGTTAAGTAGATTGCTGCCTATGTGGTAGTTCATGGGTACAGAGTTTTTACCAAAGGGGATGACACTGCACTTTTTGGCATTGAGCTTGAGGCCATGGCTCTGACACCAGGCATCTGTCTCAGAGAGGCCCTTCTGTAGGATGTTCACATCATTTGGGGACTTGACTATGGCTCCTAGTTTGCAGTCATCTGCGAACTTCGTTAGCCAGAGGCCTTCTGTGTTAGCCTGTACTTCAGAGAAGTAGATACCAAACAAGAGCGGTCCCAGGACTGAACCCTGTGGTACTCCACTTGTCACTGGTTTGAGGTCAGATTTGGAGTCTGCAACTTTTACAGTGTGGGTTCTGTCAGTGAGCCAGTTGGCAACCCATCTTGTGACATAGGGATTTATGCCTAGTTTGAGTTTAGCTATAATTCCAGAATGGAATAAATTTATTTTACAATAAAAATTCTGTGCAGAACTATAAAATCACTGTGACGCTTAAGTCATTCTGAGTAA
Source organism: Protopterus annectens (assembly GCF_019279795.1). NCBI lineage: Eukaryota > Metazoa > Chordata > Ceratodontiformes > Protopteridae > Protopterus > Protopterus annectens. The sequence goes on from NC_056735.1 coordinate 203,416,742, forward strand.
ACACTCTGTAAAAACAAAACTCTGTACAGAGCTGGCACTGCATCAACATATTAGCTATTTTGTGGTAATACCTGAGATACAAAAGCTTGATTCCAAAATGAATACTGTATTATGATGTCTAAGTCACTTTGTGACAATACTCTGTAACAAAAAGACCTATACAGAATTATTAAAGCTCGGGCATAACACCCAATCCATGATCTCTGTTTTCCTGTCTAAAGGGTATTGCATGCTACAGCTGATGTCTAAAGTAGTCAGGGGACACAATTCTGCCCATGATAGGCATCTGGAGTCTGTGCTACTGCCTTCAGCTTTGTTCATTTTTCTGGGGGGGGGGGGGGGTTCACTCAGTTGTCTTATGACTAAAAGTCAGGGGGGAGGGTTGGGTTTGATACCAGTAACTTCCTCTGTTCATATGCTAACACCCATTATGTTTTTGTGAAGTGGCAGAAACTCCCACACAGGAGCACAAAAAGAACATGTACACTCCTCACAGACAGTGACAGGTGAGCAGGATCAAACCCTGTGCCTTCTGTGATGCAGAGTCCTTATCCATTATACCGTACTTGTACAATATATGTATATACACCTTGTATATAATGTATAAGATAGATTGATAGATAGATAGATATAGATATTATTTAGAATATCTTACTGTGTTCCTTATCTATGTTTTATTTAGTAACTTGATATTGATAGCTATATAGTATGCTATTATCAATGTATTTCCTTACTATGGTTTAAATGCATTATTTTGTTTTTGAATCGGTGACTGCCTTCTTCCTATGCTCTCTGTGAAAGTATTATAGTATTTGTATGTCAAAGGTTACATTTTTCAGCATTCAGTATTGCTATAGTATGTTTGAATCTCATTACAGAATGTGAAAGAGGCTATTTAATTTGCTTCTTCTAGCCATTAAAAGGCTCATTCATATTATGTTTTTGCTAAGAGGTATGGGTTGTGACTGAAAACTATTTCACTACATGTATGTTAGCTTATGCAGTTTACAAATAAATGAACAACAAATAAATAAATACTTATAATTTTGTATATAGCATTGTAGTGCTCTTGCAGACATTGTGCATCTCATTTTGTTGGTAATACTATGTCCTTGAAGTGCGAGGCTGATAGTCATAGGCCTACAGTGTATTTGTGCCATTGAATGTTGATGTAAGTGAACCCACGTAAAAAAGATTTTATTAGAGCTCACTTTCTTCTGAAAGAAGAGGGCAATGTCAATAGCTCTTCGTTTCTATGCTGTATACTCAATTATTTATTCTACTACTGCTTCCTTATTATATATAAATGGTTGGCATTATTATATTTTTTGAAAAATGCAGCACTAGAAGTGTTAACAGAATTAACTATGGTTTGTATTCTGCGTCTATGAAAGCAAACTTGTTTCATAATAAACACACATTTTATATATATTTTTGCTATATCATTTCTGAATAAGGGGTACAAATAACCTTTCTTTCCCAGTTTCAGTAAAGCAGTGAAATAGTTCAGCACACATTAACTTCGTATCCTTGACAATAAAATTTACAATAGTCAAAAATAATTCAATTTTAGTTGGAATTCTGTGACAGATATAACAGTTCAGAAATAATTCCTCCTACACATGGACAGTTAATCAAGATATCTGTCATAATAATATACATAAAGGCTTCACTTCTGATATTAATGGCATATCACTGCAAAACACTTTCTGTGAAGTATTAAGACTTGTAAGCGTTCACATAACTCATATAACATTCTTAGCGAATGGCTATAATCTCAGTAAGTATGAAACATTGCATTCTTTACAGTTAATCAGCAAAAGAAAATTAAATCATATACAAAAGAGCAGCGGATGAGACAATACACCTGCATGCAACTGAATGAGTATACATTAATAACCTTTCAAATAAAGCATTCAGATATAGGCATTATATCATGCAAAAACAAATGTTTGTGCATTAGATAAGTTTGCCATGACTAACAGACTTTGAAATGCTAAAATATATTGGTATCAGTTTAAAGTAAATTTTATATTCCATGCTTATTTTTCAAAAAACACTCAGGGCCGGCCTTATGCATAGGCCATCTAGGCAACAACCTAGGGCGTCATGCTTGGAAGGGCATTCTTCCCAACTTATTTTTAGAGGAACTAAATTTGTAGTTTCTTTGATCTAAAAAGATGAGGAAATAAAATAGGGTGCCCTGCTTCGAAAGAAAAAAAAACTCTGCCTTGCAGCAGGATGGATCATTCAAGTTAATGAAGCAGCTCTTACATTACTCTGCCCTGCAGCAGGGTGGATCATTCAAGTTAATGAAGCAGCTCTTCATTACTCTGCCCTGCAGCAGGATGGATCATTCAAGTTAATGAAGCAGCTCTTCATTACTCTGCCCTGCAGCAGGGTAGATCATTCAAGTTAATGAAGCAGCTCTTCATTACGCTGCCCTGCAACAGGATGGATCATTCAAGTTAATGAAGCAGCTCTTCATTACTCTGCCCTGCAGCAGGGTGGATCATTCAAGTTAATGAAGCAGCTCTTTTTTACTCTGCCCTGCAGCAGGGTGGATTATTCAAGTTAATGAAGCAGCTCTTCATTTATGAGCAGACAAAAGCAAATACATTGGAGATCAGAATTTCCTAACTGCATTCACTGAAAAAACTGCCAAAAATATTTTTAAGCGCTTTTTGCAAGGGGCAAGACTGCCTTCATGCCCCGATATTAGGGGCAAGCCCCTGCACCCCCTAAACTTATATATATTGACTCCATGGTTGCACTAACTCAAAAAAAGGTGAAATTCCCCCACCCAAAAGGGAATCACTTCCAGCACAACTCACTAACAGTAATTTCCTATGGAGGAAATCCATTCGTTATCAGATTGAATCTTGGGCAATTGAAGCTTGAGTGTTCAATCTTTGTCCACCAGCAGGTTACCCTGAAGCAAAATCATATCCAATTTTCATTATGACACATAACTTTCAAACGGTAGGCACAAAGCCATTGTGCTGACTGGAGTGAGGGTTAGCATTAATATGATGCATTTTTAATAAAAATTATATAACACTCTTAAAATAATAATCATAATAATAATAATAATAATAATAAAAAACTATGTTCTAAAGTGTGGCTTTGCTGCTTGGTTGTTCAGGGAGTTGGGAAAGACATTCTATATGCCAAATTCTTGGCAGTTGAGAGTAATGATGTAAGACAGAAGCAGTGAGGTTATTATTATTATTATTATTATTATTATTATTATTATTATTATTATTATTTTCTTACTGCTGGTAGAATCAGACAGATATTCTATGGCAATACGTATGGCTTTGCGATTTGTGTGGAGCAACGTGGAATACTGTAATGTGTGCCAACTAGTCTGTGTGAGCTGGGCTATCCAAGGTAAAACTTATTACACGGCCATCAGACCTCATGGCTATAACCACTGTGTGGTGAGGTGGGCATACCTTTCAAATGTCCATGAATTTGGCTTAGAATTTTTCTCTATCTCTCCTAATCCCTAGAAAAAACTGGTAACAGGGATACAAAATGTGGTGAATTGCACTTAGCAAATAATGACAATAATTAGAGTTTTAAACTTGATTTGTTTCAGAAAATGCATGTTATTTCACACCCTCATATTTTGTCAACTCCTCACATTAATAGTATTAATATTTTAAAAAGTGTCCCTGATTATTTTGTGTTCCTGATTCTGGAATTAATAGGTTAAGAGCTGTGGGTTCGAGGTAGGCTTGAAAGTAAATGAAGTTTGGCAACAAACTAAGTTGTCCAGGGACATCTTCAAGAGGGGTTAAATTGATAGGAGTGGGAGTTAGGTGGGCTGGGGAGATGAAAGGGTTAAATGGATGGAGGAATGATTGTGAGGAAATGAGGTAAGGGTGAGGAGGAGCTTAAGGGGTTTAGACAAGTGTAGCTGGGCAAGTAATCACATTTTGGCGTGAACTTGCTACAGAGCAGGATTACATCCAAGACGACCTGTAGGAACTTTGGTGGTCAGGTAGGCCTTGGGGTTAATAGGGATAGGAAGAATGAGGTGAGTATGGTAGTATAATATTTCCTTTATTTCGCTAATGGTGATATTGGTATGTTGTGGGTTTTAAGTTGTTCAGGTTTTGTTTACTACAGTTAATTGCCAAAAAGGGAATTTAGTTTACGTACACTGAAGATTTAATTTACTTTAAACATTAATACGTTGTGGGAAGTGAGTTTTGTAGGCTTAAATGAGGGTAGGCGTTGTTCTAGTGTATGGGGATGAATAGGTAGTTATTGCATAATATGTTATCAGGAAGGATTACATTTGTGCCAGACACAATTAAAGCTTTTGATGGCATATGCAGACCCTTGTGTCATGAATGTATGTGTGTGTGTGTGTGTGTGTGTGTGTGTGTGTGTGTGTGTGTGTGTGTGTGTGTGTGTGTGTGTGTGTGTGCACATCCGAGTTTGTCAAAAAAAAAAAAATATTTCAGATCTTTCCATTTCCCCTTTTCTCTGTCAAAAAAAAAATGCTGTTTTCTTCACTAATTCATATCTGAGTAAAGGCAAGTCAGGGCTATACCTCTCAAAGGTTTATCTCCTGGGCACGGTGGTTTCCTGGGTTTGTCTGTTTGAAGTCTGTGATGTTTGCATGTTCAGATCAGCTGCTTGGTTGGGAAACTGTCTTTCGCGTGCTTTTGGTCATGCATTTAATCTGGTCTAGGTCTCAGTTGGTACAGCGTAGATAAGGAGGCAGTGAATTGCAACAGTGGCTCAGCTTTCACCCGATAAAGAGGAAGAAGTTTTTCTAGACACCCTTACTAATTTCTCGGGTGGAGGCTGGAAGAACTACAGTGAGGTCTTCTGCAATTAGAAGAAGGTATGGGTAGGGCCCACATAGACACTCAGACTGGCTACTTTAGATTCATTAAAGGTGCCCCTTCCAAAAGCTGGGAATTGCTTAAATCAGTTGGCATAAATATCATTAATTAACAGTGAGAAGAGGTGGTCTCTGGTAAGGGAGATGAATAGACAGAATATTGTCTTTTGCGGCTTTGGGCTGTGGTTAGGCAACATAGTGGTTGGTCACTGGTGTGTGGGTAGTGAGGTATTCAGCTCCAGGTGGAGTTGGTAGATAAAGGTAGACTGGCTTTCTCTCCTGCTCTCCAGTGGATAAAACTTAGGAGGAGAAATAGTGAAGAGAACAACTTTAGTTGTTTCTGCAGGCTGTTAGTTCTCCAAGGGGTGGGGGTTGCTATCTTGAATGTGCATGCTAATGTTTTGGTAGATATATTACAAAAAAAAAAAAAAAAAAAGAAAAGTAGGGCGACTGCTTCACAGGCTATCGCATGTATGGTTTGTGCAAACGGCATGGTTTCATGTACACTGTCAGGTTTTGGGATGTTGCTGGAATGCTATGAATGCTGTACTGTCATTGTTTGTGGTATGTTTTGCATGTTTGTGTTTCATTCTATTGAAGTTGCAGACAGGATATTCATGGACGTGCCTTGCTGCTGTCTCGTTGGTTTGTGGTTTCGTGGATTTTCTCCTGGTGCTTTGGTTGCTTCCTTGGTGATTCACTGTTTCACGGGCTTTACTCCTGGCTGGTTGTTGTACGTGGTGATGGCAGGTTTCGCAGGCTCAAAAGCATGGTTGCCCTCGGCACATGTCTAGTGGAGCCCGGTGGTAATTGTAAATGTAATGCATGGAAGCTGGCTGTGGCCGAGCTGCGGGTTGTGTGGCTTTTGGTTAGACCAGTAAGGGGACCTGGATAATTCATGTTTGTGTACACTGAGGTTAACGTGAAAGATTCATTTCACAGTTTACTTGGAAATAGGAGCAGAATGTCTGACATATTTTATTGGAAAATAGAAAATAGCTGACTGTGTTCAACTGACGATTCATAATTATAGCCCAAAAAGTGCAGACCCTGAAATATAAGAGTTTAGTTAGGGTCAAGGATTTTGTCTCACAATGTTAGACTAGTCTTCATAAGAGTTATGGTTTTCTGGCAAATCACTGGGATGAGCTGAGGAGTGAAGTCACTGATTAATGACATACATTTAAGTTTCAGACTTCATAGGTATGTTAACACAAACCCTATTACGCTAGCAACTTTCTAATTTTATAAAAACAATAGTTAAGTTGGTCCCTATTTTTGGCCCTCTCTTTCCCTCCTTTTGTGTAAATCTTGGTTTAATATTGGGAATAATGCAAAATTTTACAGGGATGACAGGAAGCTACCATTTGTGTGATCCTGTTTCTATAACTATGTGCATTGTTTTAATTCAGCTGTAAAAAAAGACCTTCTCATTTCACACGAGATACAATTTTTCATTTCCTTAGAGGGATTATCATTTATTCTGGGCATACCGTTTAAAGTGCTTAACTCTACAGTAGTGACTTCAGTATGTCATATAATATTTTACTGGTTATGAATTTGCTGTAGTATTATCATGTAACTATGACATTACATGGGACAGGGATGTTGTGCAGTTGTGTCAATGGACTGTTCCAGCTTCTGTTTTGTGCAGCGGAAGGGAAAAGTGGACATCATCCACTTTATTATGGAAAGATTATTGGACGTCTTAGATACTGCCCCCTATGTAAGGTGATGGGAAACTGTTGGTTAAATGTGCATACACTGTGCACTTATCTGCTGTAAGTAAAGGTTTTGGCAGGCTTAATTCTTCATTGGGGATTTGTTGGCAGCTCTGGGCAGTGGTTTTATTTTGGATAGTCTGCGGGTGGGTAGATGGTTGTTAAAATGTGTTGTGTATTACATATGATTTACACTTGTTTCTCTTTTGCAGATGGTACTTCCATGGGGTCTTGGCTGCTGGATTGTGATGCGAAGAGGTCACAGATGGTGTCAATGCAGACTATACATTGGTCGGTGGTTTCATCAAATCCATGCCGAAGGTGCTCACAGGGGACACAGTGCTGGTGGCTGGAGTGATGGGCAATGAGGTCATAAACGATGTGTGTAGAGTCACAGTTACATGTCTGAAGATGTTGGAGGCACAATATTTGAGGCTGGGATGATAATGAGTCTGCATTCCCCAGTGGTTGAAGGAGGTGGGTTGAGCAGGTGATGCATGATGCAGGAGCTGTTTGTGGAATTGGACTGTGGAAGCAGTCGGGGTCTGAACAAGGGAGTTTGGAGAGTGATGGATTTGATAGGAGGGATATTACTGTTCTGACTGTATTGGTTGCAGAAGATGTGCTAGTCACTAGAGAGGTATAATGGGGGCCAGAGTGTGTGGTCAGAAGTGAACCATGGTTAGTGTTTTTTTTTTTTTTTTTTTTTTTTTTTTAGGGTTAAGGGTAATCCTATTAATTTTAGTTGCATTAAGGCGCTTTTTTTTACATTAAGGTACGTTTTAGTACTGGTAGGTTATGGCATGGGGTTGATGACGATGATCTATTGTAATTTACAGGTGATGGGTACACCGAATGATGTTTGGCTTAATCCTTCCCTTTATGGCAGGTAGTTGATGAATTAATTTGGGTAGTCGGGAGGGGGAACAGCCTGGTCAGGCTGGTTGCAGAGAAGAGGGACAGGCTTGCCCTCTTCTGTTCCCCCTCTGGTGTCTGGATGTTTATTTAAAGGAATTGGGGGAAAGGAAAATGAGCAGCTGGAGGTAGCTTGCTGGATAGGTAAGCAAGCGGAGGTAAGGATGCTGCTCATTTGGTTGGAAGGTAATTCAATGAAGGGTGTATGAAGTGAGTCTGGGACGCTGCTTCATAAGTAAAGTAAGCGAGCAAAGGTATGGACCCTGCTTACTGGGCAGGATGAGCAGGTACACTGTCCTGATTAACATTACAAGGATGTTTATGCTGTGTTTAGAATCAACTATACTATGTCCAATTGTAATTAATTGTGGTGACCAAAGCTATGTTATGGAAGTTTAATAAAGGTTGTCAAATGTCATTCAGTGTGGTGTGTTTATTGAAGGGGACCTGGACAACTTGACATTTTTGTCATTTGCACAGCTTAAAGGAGTCATAATCTGGATTTGCAGAACTAGAGTGCTTTTGTGAGATGTAAGATGGGCAACTTAATTTTATACTTGATGTGCAGAATGTCTGTGCAGGAAAAAGCCTAGTTGATTGCTGTTTGCTTATTATTCTAACTTTGCAGGGCTAGTGTGACTTATGTTAAGCAACTTGGAATATTACAATATATGGCAGCTGTTTGGAATAAAGTTGAAAGACATTCCATTTACATGATGGTTATCCTCTTATCACAATCTAACGTCTGAAGTTTGCACTGATGTGGCTATAACTGCTTGATTGGTATTGTCTGGATGAAAATAACTGATCCTCTTGTTCCTTGTTTAGTTTACAGTCATTTTTTTTCAAAGAGATAAAATGTATTACAGAATACAGAGATTCCCCCACACACCAAGGCTGTCAAAGTGGATTTTGATTAGTGCTTAATAGTGGCTTCTGCCTTGAATACCACCTAGTCTAAAATTAGTCCTGCTCAGAGGGGTACACAGAAGGTGACAGCATCTTGTATGGGAAGGTGGGAATAATTTCATTATTTCTTTAACTTTCCCCCCAAACCTCAGAAGTCACCATCTTGCATTGAGCTGAAGACAGTACAGTAATTATTTTATTAACTTTCCTCACAAACTTCAGAGGTGTGCCCAGAGGGTCACTAAGTAGTGTACTGTCTAAAAGTAAGTTAGAAAACTTACTGCAATTAATTTTTTTCATTTTTTTATTTATTTTCCTCAAAAATTAAACATCAGATGCATATACAGGTAACTATCTTTTGGTGGCAGGTAAAGAATCATTCTATGTCTGACAGCAAATGTACTCATGTTTTTTTTCAGTTTTGTTCCAGTGTGACATAAGAGAGGTAAACATAAGGTGTCTGTCTTTTGTGGGTAGGGGTAGGGAGGCATGTTGTTGATACATATCACAACAGTGACCTGAAATCTGATTGTGACCATCTGTCCCTTAATTTTCATCTCAACTGAATACCAGACAGGGATACACAGAAAGTGATTACCTTTTTTAAGATGGCATAGAGAGACCAGCACTATTTCAGATATGATTTCTGCACTAGCTTAAAAAGGGCAGGGCGAAAGTAGTAATTGTTCTGGGATCTGACTTGTTGAGAGCACAATTTGCACTAAAGAAATAAGTCTTTTTTTGCCTAATAGATATAAATGTATGTACATATGATTTACCTTCAGTTGGTCGACTAACATGAGTATCGGCATACTGAAGGTAAACCACTATACAGTGAAAACAGAAACATTAACTTTCTAGTACATATGGAAATATTATTTCAAAATAAAACATAGACAACATCCCTGCATGTAAGGTGCTGACCCCAGACATCCTGTTTTTTTTTTGTCAGCTTTTGTTCCCAAATAGTTGATCTTGATGAGTTTGGTAATTGTTGAGTATAACTCAAGCATTTATAGGTAAACGTTTGTTAGTCATTATGAAGCTACACAATGTTTAAGTATTTATATTACTACTTCCAAAGACTAGTAATGTACGAAGCATTGCATGGCATCGTCTGCAACTTCTGATGATGCTGGAGACAGCTGCCTGTGAAACTTACACAGTAAGCAGCATGGATTGAAAGATAATAAATGCTTTTTATATTGCCAAGTTTGAATGCTCATGTTTTTCTAAATACATTAGAAAAAGCATGAAGAAATAAGTCACATGTCATCAAAGGCTCAGGTCCGGTTTTTATCAGAAATGTTGTTTACTATGGTATCCAAGTCACTTGTCATCACATAAAAGCTTAGGGCCTGTTAAATGGAAGTGTTGTATATAACTATAGTATCAAATTTGTATAATTTCCAAGATATGAACAACTGGGGAAAAATTAGATAAAATAATACAAATATGAATTAGTCTGCAGTATAATATATGACAGTACTAATGCAAATCCAGTGAATGAGTTGGTTCTCACCGAATCCTGCTGCTTGTTTGTGTTAAACAGCATTTGTTGTTCACAACACATTTATACTTTCAGAAAAGGACCAGAAATCTAAGTATGTATACAGACTAATAGATGTGCAACATTCTGTAGCTGCTGAGTATGAGTTAAAACATCTTGTGAGCATTCAATTTTTCATTTATCTTTATATTCATGAAATACCCTCTGGATTCAGTATGCGCATACACATCCTTTTACCTGCTTTTGAACTGTTAATTAAAAACTAGTGCTGCTTTGTTTTTATTTTATTTGTGTCAATCTTTCCTATTTTATAGACTTTTAGTGAGCCATGCAAACAGTGGTAGTTTGCTTTCATTTCACTGTTTACTGTACTGTTTGTTGAAATATGGCTTACCTACAATTTATTGAGTCTAATACAGGGTTCCCTGAGATCATGTTCACATCCCTAACACTGAAATCCCTAGTAGCTGTTTTCATAGGAAATGTTTGACTTTACAGTCCAGTTTCTATGTTTAGATTCACAGATTTGTAAATATTCCAAGACCACTAAGTATGTACTGGCAGTGAATCACCATTCCTTTTGTTTTTAGAATTTCTCCTATCCTCAGTGTTTGTGTAGCCACATCTATATTACTTGATTGAACATATAGCTTAGTGAATACCTAAATATCGACCTGGTAATATTGAAAAATTAAAACAGTGACCGGCCAATTTAACATAAGGAAGGAATTCCCTCGGCCGAAAAAAAAATGTAAACCAGAATGAACTGGGTGGCTACACCCCCCCACCCCCCTAACTAAATATACCAACTCCGAGATCGCACTACAGTTTGGAAAGGGGCAAAATCCACATCATGGCCAAGGGAATTATTTCCCTACATTAAATCGTCTGTTCATGGTTTTCTGCTTTCACTATTACCAGATCGACGTTTAGGTATTCGCTAACCTAAATATTCAATCAGGTAATATGAATCCGTGTAGCCATGTTGTTGATATACATTTATCTGTAAGTTTTGTGGTGTGGTGAATGCAAAGGAGGGGGCTTGTCACCATTCAGAAAACAGTTAATTTAAACACGTTCATTGGGCCAAGTTCCTCAAGGGAACAGCTTTTTTGAGTTGAGACCATGCTGTGTTGAATATCAGGGACTCTGGTGAAGTGTTAAAATTCAGCTCCCAACCTTGTTCTAATAGTAAGCTATACTTCAGTATGCACATCTGAGAAAGACTGTCTAGGTTGCAATTTTCATCTTTTGTCAATTATATCATCATACAATAAAATGTTTTTAGTGCAATGCATGAGAATTATCAATATTTCACTAACTATTCAGTAAGAAAGTATATTACAATAGTTTGTCTTCCATTCTCTATGGCAAACAAAATTAGATTCTTATAAAATATACAATGACACACAGCAATAATAATAAAAATAAATAAAAGGCAAACTTTTATTGGCCGTAAGATCTTTGTATGAAGAAAAAGGCAAAGTTCCAAACTGCAGTAGGCTCTATAGGTTCAGTCCATATAGTAGACAATTATAGGAGATTGTAGAGGCATTTAGTAAAACAATTATTTATAATTAATTTATTCAAAGTATTTGCTTCAGTATTATACTGAAAATAAATCAAAAGAAAGTGAAAACAACGAACCAGTAAATCCACAGAAAAGCTCACACCAGGTTTAGTGCAGCAAGCAAAAATATAGTTCAAATACAAACGTAATGCAGCAAACAGCAAAAATGCACCAAGCAGAGATGAATCCAACTTTAAACTCCAAGTTTGATCCAAATTCAAAACGTAAGCGCTTTCATCCCTTAAAACATTAATACAGAAACTTCATCAGACAAAGTACTTTACATTCAGCCTCCTTTTAAAAGATAAAACTAGTGACCTCACTTCCTCTCATCCATTCATTAGTAATCTCACTTCCTCTCTTCCATTCACATACAAAAAAGTTTTTTATTCTTAAAGGGACCACTTCAGTTTTAAGGAAGAAAGTGCTTATGTTTGGAATTTGGATCAGACTTGGAGTTCAAAGTTGGATTAATCTCTGCTTGCTGCATTTTTGCTGTTTGCTGCATTACGTTTGTATTTGAACTATATTTTTGCTTGCTGCACAACACCTGGTATGATGGATATATATCACATAATCGAAATCACAAAATATCGAACACCATAAGCTCGAACTTGGAATGTCGAAATGGGATACAATCGAAGCTCAGAACAGCAAATTTTTCACAGGGAAAAAATTTGCTGTTCCAAGAAACACACACACAAAACAAGCACTCCAAAAAATTAATCCACACATATACACTTTAAATCCTACTTCTAACCCTACACTAAACCGAACATACACTACTATCTATCCACTTACCTTAACTAAACCCTAACCCTAAGGTCCCTAACTATTGCACACTCAACTTACCCACTCCCTAACCCTTAGGTCCCTAACTATCACTCACTCAACTTACCCGCTCTCTAACCCTATGGCCCCTAACTATTACACACTCTCCTTACCCGCTCCCTAACCCTAAAGTCCCTAACTATCCCATTCCCACACTCACCTTAACCCGGTCCGTTTGCACACTTACCTTAACCTGGTCCATAACCTTTGCACCACAGTGGAGAAAACAGTGAAGTGGCAGAAACAGCCCACCAAATTCTTTCCCTAGGAAAGAATTCGATGCTCTGCAGCTTTGCTATTTTCAGCATTTGCTGTTTTGGGTTCGGTATTATAACATTCAACGTTTTACTACTTTGATTTTATAATATAAACCCAGTGTGAGCTTTTCTGAAAATAAATCAGGATTTAAATTTATTTTTCTTTGATGACTGATGACTCTCCTTCATTCCCAGGCAGACAATCTTAAACCCATTGACTTCTGGGATTGGTCTTGGATCCTTTGTGACTCAATGATTGTTTTCTTTTCTCATAGTGTCACTTCTTTATTATTTAATTGACCAGAACTTCATTCATTCATTCATTCATTCATTCATTCATCCATGCATCCATATATGCATCTCCATCTTTCATTCATCTGTTGCATCCTGTAGTTGCCTACTTAATTAATTTCTGGACCATATAGGAACAGATGCCTATCTGGTGCTCTGAGTGGAAAAACAGAAGCACTAATCCTGAATCTAGTGACAGCCCACCACAGAAAGCACACACACTCATGCCCACACCCACTCACCCACACACACACACACACACACACACACACACACACACACACACACACACACACACACACACACACACACACACACACACACACACGTACACACACATGTACACACACACACACACACACACACACACACACACACACACACACACACACACACACACACACACACACATTGGCAAGATAGAGGACTGCCAATTCATCTACAGCATGTCTTTGGTATATGGGAGGAAACCAGAATGCCCAGGAAAATCTCCCATGGACATCGAGATGATCGGCAGATAATTACAGAAGTCACTCAAGCCAAGAAACAAACAGAAGAGACAAGTGATCTTACTCTCTAGAAAGAATGTAATGTAGCACCAAACCTGTATTCTTTCTCCCTCAGTCGGCTTGGAATCAGTTTTATGTCTGTTATTGTTTTTGGTTTATGAAAAACGTTTCTTTTTGGAATGAGCGTCTTGTATATTGCATCGAACCATTGTCAGTAGTGTCTTTAACCTTAATTGTTTTTAAGGCTGACAACCATGGTAGCCTGCCTTAATTAACAACTTTGGGACATTGCAGCATTTCATTCTTGATGCAGAAATACAACACAATCGAGAAGAAAATGAGATTCTGAGAGTCAAAGACAATCTGACAAAAGTAACGAGGCAAAAAAAAAAAATAATGCTGAATCAAAATAGGCAGTTTGGATGTGCGTGTTGACAATGTTATTTAGCCCATACAGTATGAGTCTAGAATGTATATCTGGCTTTGGAAAATATTGTGAACAGTTTGTAAAACATGAATCTTGTAAGTATACAACTAGGCCAGCTGCAGGGCTTCAATATATAGTGAAACTGTTGTAATGGACTTGAGCTAAACCCAAAGCCAAATATATTGCACCTTATCTGAACTGATCCTTTTACTTTCTTAAGTGTAGGAAGTATTCTGGCTACAAATAAACTCTGGAATTAAAAAAAAATTCAGTCCTGGATAAGTGATCATTGTTCACCATAAGGGTTTGTAGTGGTGATAATAAAGGGGAATTCAACAGAGATATGGCTGAAAATTTCAGCATTAAAACTAAGGTAGCAGCTGCCTATGGTCATCAAAAATGGTGCTTAGAAGGAAATAACCAAACTTTTATGGAAATTTTGTTTAACATAAAATAAAAGAATAAAACAAAGAAAAAGCTAACTGACCTTCTGCTTGTCTCCACAACCTTCTAACAAGGATTCTAATCCTAAACGTTGAATGTATGTAAAGTCAACTAGCTGGCTGTATTTTTTATTATAATATTGTTCTAGCTCTTGACACCTATCAGACAGCCCCTCGTACATCACCTCTTTCCACCTCGCCCCCCCCCTCCTTGCTCCCGCAACACCTCTATCATATCTCTCTTAAACTGTATATTTGTACTGCTACTTGTTTAATCAGTAGTCTTACTCCTTGTGCTCTGTTCCAATAGCTAGTTACTATCCCCTCACTCCTACAGTCAACATCTGCTTTCTGTAGTCTATCCTTTGCTGCAGTGGATTCTCTCACTCTTCCCCTCCTACTGTCTCCTGCCCTGCTAAAGGTTCTCTTCCTTTCCTTAGATCTGCTAAACCTAAAATAAGCCAAAGTAGAACCCTCTCCTTTTCACATACATTACAAGCTTTCTTCTATCTATTTTAACCTACCTTACTGATTGTGTTTGTAGTCCAGCTATAACCCAAGGACAGGGCCAGCCCGCTCTGTTCCACCCTCGCTACACTCGGGCTCCACTCCGCTCCCCTACGCTGTCCCATTCCCACCCACACCAACTTCCCTTAAACTTATAGGTCCCTAGCCACTCCCTCTTAATATACCCAATCACTTCCCTCCTTCAAACGCAACCCACCTATACACTTTCCTCCAAACCCCTCCCAGTCTAATCAAAATGGCCTTTCCCAAGCAATTTAGCAACAATGTCTTTCTTGAAAACATCTTCCACATCTAACAAAACAAACATCCCCCAGCCCTCTAAAAAGGTAGTCTGTAAGCCACACTTACTACTTACAACTTTGTCTATTGATAATAACAGCTTATAACACTTCATACCACTTCAAGCTTAAGAATCCCTTCCTTTCCCACTCCACATCTACCACTTTTACCCTACCACCTAAACCAGTAAACATCCCCATATGTAGCTCCATCTTCAACAACTCAACACTAAATCATGCAAAATTTTCCCTATGTCCTCATGTTAACATACCTAGTATCTCCCAGAATTATGGTAAACACATAGCCAAATTCTTGAAATTTTTGGTATACATAGCATCAAAGTTATCCCTCAGTGGGGATATACACCCAAACCCTGGTCCAATCTACAAACCCTCCAATCTAACCTCACAAAAGTTTACATAAGCAACAAGTAACCAAGCACAAATCATTCCCCCATGGACAAATTTGATATTCTACTATTAAACATAATTATAAGAAGTATTAACAATAAAATCCATGAGCTGCATCTAATCTCTCCCACTATTCCCCTGATATTGTACTTCTCACTGAAATGTGACTAAACCCAAATACCTTCAGCAACAAAATAATACTACCTTATTATATCATGCATACAGACAGAATAACTAAAAGAGGTGGAGGCGGAGGTGTAGCCCTACTCTTTAAAATACATCTCTCAATAGAAGCACTAGATGAAGCAACTCCAGAACTTAACAATCCAGAAGTTGTACCTGCCAAAATAAACATTAACTCCAAGAAACATATATACATAATAGATTTCTACATGCCACCAGGGGACAATATCCAGACACTAGAAAATTTATTGCATTTCTGTAGCAAATCCTTACCTCAGGAAACAATCATTATGGGTGACTTCAACATTGATTGGTTAGACTGTAATTCCCCAACCCCCAAAAAGTGCATTAACCTGCACAGCTTTAACCAATTCATCCAGTCACCCACCGGGTTTAACAAACCATCTAACAAACACCCCACTCTTGACTGGATTTAAACAAATAGGCCAACCCTTTGTACCTACTCTGGCTGTCTCCCAGATAGTCTCAGTGATCACTTCACAACTTTTACTACCAGAAAAACAACAAATCCATCCAAACATATTACATATATACAAATAAGAAACAAAAAAACAACTGAACCCCAGCAACCTTATAAATATACTCAAACAATGTAACTGGTCACCGAAACAACTTCCCCTACAGAAAGTCATTGAATATTTCAACTCTACCTTTCTTGACATATTAAATTCTCTAGCTCCCAGCAGATTTATACGTGTTAAACCTAACTATGTACTTGGTTAACTAAGGAAACACAATCTCTACTTAGATCTAGAGATAAGGTCAGGAAAACTTGGAATAAAACAAGTTCTCAAACCACACTACAAACTTATCGTGAACTTCACAATAAAGCAAAGAAACAAAGTAAACAGGATAAAATAAACTACTATGCTGAAATCTAAAGTAAGCACTGTAATAATCCTCAAAAATTCTGGACAGCTATAAATAATATACTTCTTCCAGGTAAAGTCAGCACACCCCCTCCTGCCATTCCTGATACCTCAGGCAATATTGCTACACAATTTAATAAATATTTTACTGAAACCATCTTAGCATTGTCGAACAAACAAATCCCCTTAACCAACAGATCTCCCAGTATCCCTCCGAACATTAACTCAACCTTCTCCCTGCAACCAATATCCACTGGCACAATCAAAAAACTTCTAAAAAAAATTAAAACCTACTACACTAGCTGCAGACAACTTACCTGGTGAGTATCTAAAGATAGCAGCAGACAGAATAGCCTATCCTATATCATTACTAATCAATAGGTCCATAGCAGAACACAAATCCCTCCCATCTGGAAAACCTCTTATATTATACCACTCTATAAAGGTGGCTATTCAACCAATTTCTTCAACTATCGCCAAATTGCAATATTATCACCGCTCTCTAAAATACTTGAGAGGGTCATTCATTTGCAAGTCACTGAATACCTGCAAACCAACAAACTGCTAACCAACACTCAGCATGGCTTTAGATCATACCATAGCACATCGACCACTCTAATGTCATTTACTAACACTGTCAACTATCACAGGAACAATAACAACTATGCATCTTCTATCTTCATTGACCTATCAAAAGCCTTTGATATGGTTTCTCATACTTAACTTCTAAATGTCCTCTCTCATCTAAATTTTTGTAACTCTACTCTTGCTTGGCTCCAGGATTACCTTACCCGATGTCAACAAGCAATTTCTTGGCAACACACCCTATCACCCCTCTTACCAGTAACCCTAGGTGTCCCTCAAGGCTCCATCTTAGGCCCACTTCTCAGTATTTACAAACAACCTCCATTTGTCAATCCCACAGGCCTGACTCATTCAATATGCAGATGACTCAATGCTGATATGTGCTGCTCCCTCACTTCTGGGACTCCAGAAACTAACACAAGAATCCTTTCTTGCAGTAGTATCTTGGCTCATAAATTCTAATTTAATATTAAACCCTAAGAAAACCAAACTCAGGATCTTCCATCCTAATATATTTGTCTCTCCCAGTGATGCATTTAACATTTTTTCACTAAATTACACCATCATATCATCTCCCCTCCACATCAAGCTACTAGGAGTTGAAATTGACTGCAAACTTAAATTTGACATTCACATTTCCCAAACTGTGAGAAAGTACATAAAAAACTTGGAATGTTATATAGGAATAAACACTATTTTACTACAAATGCTAGAATTGCCATCACCCAAACACATCTAATCTCCTCACTGCTATACACAGCTCCTATAATCACCAAACTACATAAATCCGAGGTACAAAAACTTGAATCCTGTTATAACAAAAGAGCCAGATATGCTACAGACTTACCAGCCAGTACCCACCATTGCTTTGCACTCAGACAACTTATCTGGTTAGAGCTCCCCCAACTCCTTCACTATATCCAATTAACCATGGCCCATAAAATTCTCTATGAATCAGTGAAAACACCAGCATTATAATCATTACTTTAACCCTATACCACTAACAGAACCTTACGCTCCTCTAACAAACATCTCATAAAAGTTGATGCGTCCAAAAGT
Source organism: Protopterus annectens (assembly GCF_019279795.1). Taxonomy (NCBI): domain Eukaryota; kingdom Metazoa; phylum Chordata; order Ceratodontiformes; family Protopteridae; genus Protopterus; species Protopterus annectens. The sequence goes on from NC_056735.1 coordinate 203,434,923, forward strand.
CAAGCTGGAGACTCCCTGTTCTCAAATTATATAAGAAAAATCTGGAATATACTTCCAGATAACATAACTACCATTGCATTTCTATTACAATTTAAACACACTCTAAAAGCCAATCTCCTAAACAAATGTCTGTGTCCTTGCTTTACACCTAACATCACTCTCTCTCTACTTTTTCTGGGTATCCTACAACTTATCTAACTTCACCACCTCTGACTCCCCATTTCTACTTTTCCTGTCACTCTGTAAATGATCATTCTCTCAGTACTATCTCACTGATCTGGAGAAATAATATCTCTGACTTCTCAATGCGAATAATTTGATAATAATTGTAATTATGAGTATTCACTTGAAGCTATGACATGTTTATTTCTATTGCATTTTTTGGACACTAACCTGCACATTTAACCTATTCAATTGTCTTTTAATGTGTAATAACTATGTTAGCATAAATGTGTATCTTATTACTTTTCCATACTATGTATTACACTATTTCTGTATGTTCAATGTGTACGTTTTGTATACTCTATATTTTTGGTATTTCCGTATGTTCAATGTGGAGCTTTTCTCCCCGGGTCTCCGCTGAAAAAGGACATGTCTCTAGTCAGACTTTCCCAGTAAAAAATGTAAAATAAAATAAAATAAAATAAATAAAACAGTACATGACAGAAATCTGTTCTAGACTGAGTTATGACAAAGAACTTTGTGCATAAAGCTCACTGTGCAGCCCGTATCAACCAGTGTGTGGACAAAATCCTAATTTACATTCATTATTATTTGATCCACCAAGTGCCCTTCAAAGATGAGTGCTATAATAAGTACTGTGATGACAGTTTGGTCAGGACAGCAGATCTCTGCAGTGCATGCATGAATGTTACATAAAAGGTTATGACCTGCAGATGAAAGACATGACATGTGAATGTCTACACAAAGGCTGCCATACCTACCAGATATAAACCAAAAGCAAACACTAAAAACAAACCACTCTGGTGGAATCCTCACCTAAACATGGTATACAATAAAAGAAGAACACCCGTGGCCAAAATCAGGAATAGCAACTCCCTTAAAGACAAGTGGTCTCATTTACAACTAAACAAGAAACAAAGAGACCCAATTAAGGCCAACAAGGCCAGCTACAAGGTCAGAATAACTTCCAGGATAAGGATAATCAGAAGACCTTTCTCAGCAATGTTCAAAACCTTAGAGGTAATACACAGCAGTGTGCTGAACTGGTGGTGAAAGGTACGACCTTCACTGATTAGGGTGACATAGCAAATCTTCTGGCTGATAAACTCACTTAGTATTCATCCCCCGCCAGCTCCACCAGGTGAAATTGCCTTTCAACATACTTCCCATAGTAATCAGCTGGGACCAGGTGCTGACAGCACTTACTATAGCTAAAAACACTACTCCAAGGGGTCCAACAACATACCCTATTGCCTCCTGAACTGTCTAACGCATGACCTATCAGGGCGATTTCAGGCACCATTCACCTACAACCTTGAAACAGGATACATTCCAAGTGAGTGGAGGACGACAACAGTCATTCCCCTCTAAAGGGAAGGACCATCAAACAACACAGGGCACTACAGACCTATTAGTTTAACAAACCTAATATGTAAAGCCATGGAAATAATTCTCATGGAGGTGATAAACAAGGACATTGGCAACCTTCAGACACTGGACCCATTCCAATATGTTTTGTTAAAGGAAGGTCATGCCTAACTAACCTGGTAGACTTCTCTGACAAGGTCACCAAGGCAAAAGACGAGGGTATAACAGTGCATACTGTGTATTGTGACCTGGCTAAGGCATTTGATACAATACCCACATCAGGTAATGTTGACAAGCTCTCTGAGCTATGCAGAAATCATTTCATAACTCATTGGATATCTGGCTGGCTCACCGACAGGACGCAAGAAGTCTGGATCACTGAAGCTATCTTCACCAAGAGACTGGTCACCAGCAGAGTACCCCAGGCCCACTACTGTTTGACATCTACCTCTCAGAAGTCAAGTTTAATGTTCAAGGTTTCTGGCTCACCAAGTTCACAGAGGACTGTAAATTCAGAGCTATTATAGATTCCCCACAAGACACCAACATTTACAAGTGGGTTTAACACAGACAAATGACTGATGTCAAAGCCATGGCCTAAAACTTAACGTCAAAAAATGCATTATAATGCCCTTTGGGAAACTATCAACCCAAGTTAATCACTCTATCAATAAAATGCTCCTTAGAATTGACCCAGTAGTAAGGGATATAGGAACATATGTAGACAACCATCTGACCTTTGAACAGAACATTGCTAAGATAATGAGAAAATCATTCTATGCTGCCCAGTTTATAGGTAATGGTATGGCAGCCAGGTCCAAGGAAGTTATAGTACCACTCTGCTTGACCATTATCAGACCTATCATTGTATACAGCACTCCTTTTGACATGTAGTTAACCAAACACCTGCAACAGTTGGAACATCCAGAAAGGTTTCTCACCTGGAGAATTCAGGGCATGAATACCTAGTTCTACACTGATTGCCTAAAGGCTCTGTCTTTGTATTTTGTCTCCTACAGGCTGCTGAGGGGGCAGCTTTGCCTGGTTTACAGGGCTTCCTCAGACTCGGCCTTGATGGATCTGTTGCACACATGCAAAACAAACAACACCAGGAAACATTATATACAGGGATCTAAACTTTACTTGTGACCAAAACAGAACATACTGGAGAGACACAGATATGTGTCCCAAAGAATTCTCACACTATGGAATGGGCTCCCAATTCATGTAAAACAGAGTTCTCCCTGACCATATTCAAATGAAACCTTGACAATTGGATAAGAAGTTATAAATGTACCCCCAGTCTGGCCCCCATGTCCCTTAGTTACAGAGGCTGTCAATAAAAAAGTATTATCCTAATACCCCTCACAAAAATCTTTAGTCACCTTCCTACTAACATGTTCCCCCATACAGAGACCCCATGATACTTGGGGCCCAAATTATTTAGGGTGTGAGGCAAGGCTTGTAAGGGCCCTAGTGGTCATTAGCCTGGTAACAACTAATGACCACTAGCCTAGTAACAACCTATGAACCTAGGTAGCTTGCATATATTTGTTTAAGTTTGACTTAACAGAAAACAAGACACTTTTATCTGAATTTAATAACTTAAATATGATGAAACAGTTTTACTGGTATTGAAAGGTGATGTGTACAGGAAGATACAATCTAATCATTTGCCTTAACTGGTAGGACAAATACGATTCATAAGTTTGGTTTGTGTGTCTGATTCTTAATCCCACTGACATCCATTTCTTTCTGAACACATCTGCACATGGCTCCCTTAGCTATTCTATTACTGCATATGTGTCACACATTTCTATACATTTTGACATGTATCCTTCTGATGACCCCTGATTCTGAATTCAGGCATCCTTGTTATACAGACTTACTAATATCTGAATATAATAGCATTGATAATTATATGACTTGTCCAATATTGTCAACCTGCCTGCTAGATTTACCCATAAGTGTAACAGTTACTGAAACAGTACCTGATTCTAGCCATCTTATCTTACAGCGTGCATCTAGAGGCCATTCAGAAATAAAGAGTTATAACAAGAAAGAGAAGAGTGCGCCACATTTTGGGTGGTTCAGATCAGACCTTTATTGTTAGAAATGGAGGGAGGAAGGGAGTTTTAGCTGTAGGACTGGAGGTCAAGTTTTCCTAACAGTGTTATGGTTAGGGACAGAATCTTGGGGTTTAGAAGGGAATGTTTAGGGTGGGGGTAATAGACAGAGTTTTAGGGTTAGGGAAGTAGTTTTAGAGTTTGTGTTAGAAAAAGAGTTATACAATTAAGGTTAGGTTTGGGGAGAGAGTGTTTCCACATAGCATTGGTCAATAATATCAAGCAGTTATAACTTCTTTTCACTTTCTAGAAAGTAAGATATGTAAACAAGGTATGCCTGCTTGCTATAAGTAAGCATGGCCCCTGAGTCCTACTATCATCCCATTCATGATTACTTCTGTTTCCCTTCATTCTGTCTCCCAGTTCACTATATCATTCCCTCCTTACCACCTCATTATTATTAGACAGCATTTTCAGCCATTTTCTTGTGGTGTTCATCAACAAGTGTATTAACAAATGGATGCTAAATCTGAGTTCACTTCCCTTTCCAAACCAGTTTGAGTTACACTTTGGAAACTCAGGATATTGATTGGTACTCTTTCACTTCAACAAATTGCATATGAGAGCCTGAAAAATCTAATATGTTTTTTTCCCTTTGAAAAGAAAAAAAATATGTATTTGCTGAAGGATAATACTGATTGGGGAGCAGCCATAAGTCAAAAGCACCCTTCAGGAATACAAATAACAAGGTATGAGGTGTTGTCTATTGAAGTACAGGCTATTCGGTGTTTCATGTATTGACATCACTTGCCACAGTTTGTTACATAGCAGTAATGGTGACAGTTATTTAATAAATGTCCTGTGCATCAACATGAAAGGCACTATTAGGGTATTGGGCAAACTGATAAAACATGATTTGGTTATTCTCTAGTTACAGAATTATCCATCCTCCTTCCTTTATGCCTTACTTGTACATTTTCTTTTCCTACTCAGGTACCAAAACTGATGTTTACCTCTAGCTAACAAGTTAGCTTCGTGTTGGAAATTCAAGTAGCACAAACAGATATTGATTTTCTACTTCCAGACACATCTGACACACTTAAGCTATGCCGCAAGCAGACTGTCGAATGGCTGTGCCTAAAAAAGTAAACCTAACAATACTTGCATTTTGTTATTGCCAACTGAATCTGAGCCTGCAAAAATGCATTGTCTGCTTCAAGTAATGAAACTCTATTGTATAAGTCTAAAATGTAAGCAAGTACTGAAAGAAATTAAACTTAACAATACATATTATTATTTCCTATTTAGGTTTTTAGATGTTACAAATCTGAGAAATCATACAAGCTAATTACATTTGATTAGTGTATCTGTTATGACGTTTAAAATTGATTATTAATTGTATTGTTTTTATTAAATTAAGCTAGGCATTGTTATTATTATCTGGATGGATTCCAGCTTTATGGATCAGTAACAAGATTATCATGTATTTGTAAAGGCAAATGCAGAACCATCATAAGTCTGGAAAAGATGTTTCATTAGAGACAATAACTTTCAATATGTGTATAAATAAAATTAATAATAATATTCTGCTTTTTTCATAGATTGTGCAGTGTATGACCTTCAGAGGAGCCATGTATGTATATCTGAGTCAATAAGGAGCAGAGGTTTAATGATATGAGCTGTAGGTCTTGTGATTCAGGGTTTGAGTCTGTCAGCCGGCATTTGCCTGCTGTGTGACCTTGAGCAAGTTACCCAACCAAACATTGCTTCAGGGTTGGCCCTGAAAAGAGACTGTATGGATGTCCAGTGGACCTGTTTAACAATGTAGCTGCAGTATTATTTTAAATAAAGGCTGACATTTATAGGAAATCTCTGTTATGACTTTTTGGCTTACAAATAGAAGAATGCTAATAGATTTTTGAAAACTCATCATTGAAGATAAAGCCATAGAAGTATAACAAACAAAATAGATTTTTTTCTGAAAAGTGGCACAAGGATGGAGCTGTCCTTGTTGCTGCCTTGCAGTGCCTGATTTTCTAATTCATTTCATAATTTTGGTTCCTTCTCTGCAACGTCTGTATATCCACCCCTGACTGCAGGGGATTTCATTTGGTGTGCCAATTCCATTGCAAAGATATGACACAAATGAAATAGCATTACTCTAAAATGCATGGTGTGTGTGTGTGTGTGTGTGTGTGTGTGTGTGTGTGTGTGTGTGTGTGTGTGTGTGTGTGTGTGTGTGTGTGTGTTTGTGTGTGCGTGTGTGTGGGTGTGTATACCCAGTGCTACACTGTTGTCTTGTAAATTATTCATTCTATTTCTGTGCTTTACTCCCAGTAAGTACTAATATAGGCAGATACCCCCACTCTGATCTTGAATAAGATAAAGTGGGCATAAAAAAAGAAAGATATTGTTTCCAGACAATTTTCTAATTCAAGTTATTTTAGCAACAATTTTATTAAAGTTGAAGAGATGACTTTTAACAAAAAATGGACTGATAACATTGACTAATAAAATCTTTATTCTAGAGAGAAGAGTCCATGCCTATTATAGAGATGTGTAACTAATGAAGAAGCTGCTACTTGCAAACAACTTTATATTTCAGTGTTTCATCTGCAAATTCATTACCTGCTTGCTGCCCTTGAAGAATTAATTGCTTGTGTTACATTAAAAAAAGTTGGCAAGCTGGTAATATTACAATAGGGAATGTCTGGCAAACAAACAAGTTCATAGTCACTAGACATCTCATCCAAAGGAGGACACCCTCAGGAGTGCAATATCCACACAGCAGCTCCCCCTCCCACAGTCATTCCAGTGTCCCATTACTTGGCTATTTCTCACCAGTTACTATAGACACTGTTCAAACCTCAGTGTGCATATTATTTTCTTCTTTGCACCTACAATGATTATAGATACTTTGATTTAATTTAAAACTTTTATTTCAAATTTTATAGCACAAATACTGATGACCATATGCTAAACAGATGATACAGTCCCGCAATGAAAACAGACTTAGCATGAACAGTAAAATTATCTGCCCTTGAAACTCACATTCATTGAAATGGCTTTGAAACCACACATTCAAAGAAAATGCAACTGGACAGTGGTGGAATAAGTTTGCCTTTGGGGTGTTTTCAAACCATAGGCTCCTTGCAGACATTTTTAGTACCAAGCATGCATGTGGGTGCTTTTTGATTTACTCTCCTGATTGTAATAAATCATATTCCTTGTATAATACAGCAACACTTGTTAGAATGTGTTTTACATTTGTAGTTTTGAACATTTTTCCAATAAAACAAAACTAAATGCATGAACAAATAATGACAAAACCACCCATTTCAGAATATTTCAACCATAAAATACCACTCAAACTTCTGTCATTGCACTCTACCAATATTAGTAAATATACACAATCTCTGCAAGAGTAAAACTCATCTAAATAGTTCCACATTAAAGAGATCTGTAACTAATAAAGAGGCTGCTACTGGCAAACAATTTAACATTTCAGTGTTTCATCTAAAAATTCAGTACCTGCTGCCCTTGAAGAATTAATTGTCCATGTAACATAATTAAAAAAATAGTTGGCAAGCTGGTAATATTGCAATAGGAATGATTGGCACACACATAGCTAGCTTATAGCTACTAGGTCTCTTATCCAAAGGTGGACACCCTTGGGAGTGCAGCACCCCCCCTTAAATTGCATCACTAAATCAACAGTCCATCTACATGGTATGGGAATACAACCCACAGCTTTCATCATGAAATACAAGTATGCTCCTTGTTGTGCTACAAGCATTGCTTTCAAGGCTTATAGCACAAACACTGACTGACATTTGTTAAACAAAATCAGTTGCACATTGAAAGCAGACGTTGCATGAGTAACAGTAAACTTCTCTTCAAATGCATCGAAACCCCCCACTCCTTCAGTAGTCTGGTAGTTGGTGTAGATTATCTGGGTTTGTGTTGCCTGTAACCAAGGTGCAAAGTTTGAGTCTGCATAACTTAATTTACTTGCCATACTTAACTAAATATTTCACACACAATACTGCACATTTCAATTCTGTGTGCACATCTGTCACACAAAGCAACAAGTATGGAATGTGTTTACATTACATCCATGATTATTTTTTTTAACTAATTCAAAAGTAAAAAGCCATTAGGCCTTAGGCAACTAGTGCTGGATCTGGCTTTGCTAAGGATGGATATGTGGCACAGAGCAGTTGTAGCTTCAATCCTGGAATGGGTAGAATCTATAATGGCAACCATACACTGAGTAGTTACTACATGGCTAACTGTTAGACATCATGCTTATTTCAAAAAAAAAAAGAAAAAAAGAAAGAAAAAACTCTCACCTCTCAGTACCTCAGTGACAATGACTGGGGTAATTATAAATTGGTATCGCATGCCAATTGGAGTTGTCTGACTAACAGCATTGCCCATGTTTCTGAATGTTGATCCTGTCACCGTAATGATACTGTGGCACAGGCTGCACACATACAACACCATAGTCAGTGCTGGTTGGAATTATCCATTGTTGTGTGCTTATATTGTACTATGTGTTTTTTTTTTTTTTTTTGCTAGTTGAATTCACAAAACACATTCATTTTCATTATGTCATTAGTCAGGCAATTAGTGCAAAGGATTAAAGCCATGAGCTACTATTCTGTTGCTTCCAACACCGAGATAGCACTACAGTGCAGAAAAGGGAAATCTTCCCATTCTGCACTGTACGGAGATCTTAGTTGAAACATTCGAACTTTTAAAAGTTCAGTCATATGGTGCTGACCATATGATGTTCGAACTTTTAAGAGTTTGACAACACGATATAGGCCCTAGGCTGTGATGACATGAGATACTGCCAGCTATGCCAGGAGAAGTAGGGCAATGGATGTGTAACGTATGCCAGCAAAGCTAGCTGAAATTTTGTAGATAATTATATACCATTTGTATATCAAACTGATTTGTACAGGTAATTGTCTGAAAATGCATTTGTAAAGCTGCATGTGTTAAAAATGTACCAACAGTGGGTACTGCTGGACAGAAAAGAAATACAACTGCAAGTCAGACTGCACTGGAGCTGTTGAAATGAATATATTGTAACAGGGGATACTGGAAGAAAAGAGGATAATCTCAGTCCAGCTAACTTTAAAAAATAGTCTGAAATTAAAGTACCTGGTTTTAGGCCATAAAGATTGTATCTTACAGCTCTGACTGCAGCCAGAGACAAAATGTCTGTGAAAACGAGGACTAGGAATCCTGCTTTATTGTCCTTAGGGGTAAACTAATTGCTATCCTGGAAGGGTGGACATTTTTGAAATGGTTTTATAGCATGCAGATGCTATATCACATCTTAGCAAAGCTCTATGTGTGTGTATTATGATACGTATGTGCTAGATTCTGGTTCAGTTTATAGTAAAGCGGGTAGTGGGGAAACTAGTGTCAGATGACCAGATGTACGTGATACCCTCCTGTAATCCAAAACTGAAATGATGTTTTAATACTAGATGAGATGGAAGTCTCATGGTAGTCTGTTTTTGAAACCTAACAAAGAAGGATCACTAACCCACTTCATCTTGCCTTGCTCTAGTAAGTGAACTGGGGACAGCAATTCTTTAGAACAGTCAGAAACATATAGTGAGATTAGTTAAGTACTGTTTTTCTGTATCTGTGTGAATATATCCATCTGTGTTATTTTTAATATTTTGCTGGGTAATTTTATTATTTATTATTAAATATATTTAAACTTTTCATTGTGGTTGGTCTTTTAGAGAATACTTTGAGAGTACTTATATTTATTTGGTGACATGGTGGCTACTCCTGAAAGCCTTCCTGCAATGGTCATACACTACCATTTCTATTAGTATTAATTTTACACAGTAAAATTGGGTACCCTTGTAAGATCCTTAGAATAGCTGGCTTTGAAGTGTTCTGATGGCAGTATCTACCTTATAGTCTGTGCAGAGGGGGCATAGCTGGTAATTCTGTGCCAGCCTTCCCCAGATGTGTGTGTGTGTGTGTGTGTGTGTGTGTGTGTGTGTGTGTGTGTGTGTGTGTGTGTGTGTGTGTGTGTGTGTGTGTGTGTGTGTGTGTGTGTGTGTGTGCGTGTGTGTGCACATGTGTGTGTGTGTTTGTGTGAAAATCAAATCGCAAAGAGTGTGAGTGTGAAAGCTACTTGGAGCAGGGACACAAAGGACTGGTTTTACAGAGAGGGTGGTGGTGGACTTGGCTTGAAACACTTGGCTGAGGACTCAGCTCTCAGCTGTGGTCAGCATGGAGTCTTATTTGGGACCTGGTGAGAGAGAGAGAAGAGCCTAGCCCAAAGACAGGAGTGTGATGCCTGTGTGCTCTTAAGGGAAATTGTGGTTGGTGCAGAGAGCGGCATCTGGAAATACCATGTGTATCTATTTTTTTGTTCAAAGTGAATGTCTCTCACTAGGATCAGTCATGAAGATTGAGGCGTCTTGATTACTGGCCCAGAGGAGGGGCATCACATAGGCCTTAAACTTTTGGAGCATTTCCCTAGTGCCGATCCCAACATATGTTTATGACAGTAAGTTGTATGCCTTGCCAAATCATTAGGGCCAGCTTTTCAGTCCTTCCTCATACGTACCATTAACTTCTCTCACTGAAGTCCAAAACGTCTTTTTTGTATACTTCCAGTTCACACCCATACCACCTTATGGTGTCCAAAACTTTTTTGGGTCTGGCTTTTTCAGTTAATGACTTACCAGTTAACAATAGGCAGTATTAGAAGGAGCAAGGAGTTATTAACAAAATGACAGTAAGATTGTTAGTCTAGGATGTCCTACAGAGGAGAAACTAATCTTTGTTTACCACTTATCATTCATATTTTCAAATTTATGTTCATATTTTCCTTATTCAGAGATATATATGTTATTGAGGTGTATGGTGTGAAACACCATGTGAAACAGGACAATTCACTGTCAATGTTGTTGTGTCTTTCGGCTTTTAGGGGTCGCCACAGTGGAACTCCGGTCCGCTAATGATTGGCAGTAGATATTTATGTGCCGAGTTGCCAGCCCTGATGCACAACCTTCAACTAAGGTATGCCAATTCATGCATGTCTCCAGACAGAAGACGCTCTAGCTGAGAATCGAATGGGACAACGTCTTACTGTCAGGTGACAGCGCTACCGCAGCACCACCACCACAATTCACTGTCAATGCTGGCTTATATCACACTATACTCAAAAATTTGCTATTTGTTTGCTACTGATTATGAAAAAAAGTAAGATTTCCAAATGTACTTAATAGTTCAAAAATGGGTGACTTACAAACTGTTGCAAGACATCAAGTGAAACCTTAGATGATGTTGAAGAAAACTGTCTTTGATATTTGCATTGTAAGTTGCAAATATATTAATTGCTTTGATAATTATATATTTAATCACATGTTTTCATATTTCTGTAAATATCTCAATAAACATGCACTTATAGAGGAATTTCTTGTTGTCATGTGAAAGCTTATGTCTGGTTAACAAAAATCTTCTAACAATGTATGTCTAGGTTGTACAGTTTTCAAGATATGAAAATGTGCTTGTGAAAGTTTACAAAAACTATAATTTGGGGCTTGTGTGCATTATAATATATTACAGTATTTATGGAAAAGACTGCATGCATAGATTATTATCTGTGTAAATAATACTTCTTGCCAATAGCATTCATATTTGTATAGTTTTAATAGGTTTTGTTGTTCATAAAATATTTATCTTTGTTTATTTTATGCTTTTTAAGTTTATGTGTCAGAAAATGCTTTGAAATTCAAGATGTATTCAAGCCATTATAGGTGTGGCATTCCACACCACAGAGGTGTTAGTGAGTTAACTGACTTAATCCTCTGAACCTTAAGTCGGGCTGGGTTGGTCGGGTTGTCATGGAAAGAGCTAAATGCTGCAACAGAATGAGACAAAACTCCAGAATCATAGTTACTTTTAAAACATGTGGATCATTAATTTGCTGTCATAACTCACTCCTCCTCTTACATGCCATCTGCATAAGGGAAGACCGTCAACTGACCCAGGAAATTACAATCCCATAAGCTTGTCTAGCCTTGTTTATAAGGCCATGGAAAGAATAATCATGGCCCTAATAAATAAAGGCATAGGAAACCTCCATGCACTGGAACCAACCCAATATGGCTTTTCCAAGGGCAGGCCATGCCTACTGAATCTAGTGGACTTCTTTGAGAAAGTTACCAAGGCCATGGATGAAGGAAAAACAGTGCATACAACCTACCTCAGACTGACCAAGGCATTTGACATAATTCACCTCTCAGGTTTTATAATTAAACTCACAAAACTGTGCATAAATCCCTATATCCCCAGAAGGATGGCCAGTTGGCTCAAGGACAGAACACGTGGTCAAAGTGGGTGATTCAGTTTCCAGGAAGAGGCCAGTTACTAGTGGTGTGCCACAGGGCTCAATGCAGAGAAAACTCTTGTTTGGAATTTACTTTTTGGATGCCAACCCTAATGGGGAAGGACTCTGGATGACAAACCTAGCAAATGACTACAAGCTGGGGTCAATCACTGAATTGCCCAGTGATGTTGATATCCTTCAGGAGGGTGTAAATCAGGCAAATGATTGGTGTCAGTACCACTTCCTAAAACTAAATACAAATAAATGCGTTATCTTACCCTTTAGGAAATCAAATACCCTGCTAACGGCAACACTAACAATATCCCTTAATAGCAGCTTCAGAGGTAAGGAATCTAGGTAAAAAGGTGGAGAGCAGCCTGAACTTTGACTGTCATGTGTCCACAGTGGTGAGGAAATCATTCTATGTGGCACAACTTATAAACAAGTTTATGACATCTAAATCCAGGGAGATTATAGTCTCATTGTACACGTTACATCATTAGACCAAACTGAGTACAATGTGCCACTTGAGATATACTTGACTAGGCACCTACAACATCTGCAGCAACCTAGAAGGTTCCTCACTACAAAAATGCAGGGTGTTAACAACATGTCCTGTACAGATAGACTAAAAGCCTTATCCCTTTACTCTGTTTCCTATTGACTATTAAGGGGTGACCTGTTTCTGACCTACAAGGCACTCACAAAGCCAGCTTTGAAAGAGCTATTAAATATCTGCAAGACAAACAGTACAAGGGTCACATGTCCCAGGGATCTAAACTTAGCAAGTGAATCAAACAGAACCTCCAGGAGAGACAGATATGTGTCCCAGAGATTGCCACTTCTTTGACATAGGCTTGCTATTCACATAAAACAGAGTCCTTCCCTGACCTTTGTCAAGACCAATCTGGATTGATGGATGGGGAATCAGAAATTCACACCCGAGGTGGCACCCATTTCCCTTATGGATAGGAGCAGTTTTTAAAATCTATAACATCTGTAAAAATACCCAAGGCATAGGCACAAACTTGTGCCTTGTGTCCCTAAGTGCCATATACTGGGTAGAATTTGGTTATATTGGCTAGGCTTATAAAGGTCCTTGAGCTGTTAGCTTAGTAATCTCCTATGAACCTATGAACAACACTCTGTCTCTTCCTTTGTTGACTCTTTCCTGAAACCTCTGCCTTGAAAGAGGAGTAAAGCAGATTGTCCTTGCTGCCTGACACTGATGTCTTCCTTATTTGTTATCATGATTCCAGTCAGTGCCCTGCCCCAACTGTGAATCCAAGTATGTGTGCTTTTCACACATTGACACATACCTTTCAAGTGTCCAGAATTTTGTAGAATGTCAATAAATTTGCCCCATATTTTTAGCCTGTCTCTCATAAAATGCTTCGTTTTCTGGTACATTTCAATAAGTTAATAAAGCCAGACATTAAAGTTTCATACTTTTCAAGTTTCAGTAAATGCATGCTGTTATAAAACCCATTAGCGTATTAACATTTTAAGTGAATTAGAATAATATTCACAAATAATCCAATGTTTTGGGACTTTGACCCCAATGTTTTTGGCATTGTCCAGAGTTTGTGAGCAAAGAAATCAAGTGGTATATATAGCATAAATGGGATGACTTTTAACAATAGTTGCTTATTTCATAAGGCATGATTTATTTGAACATATCTTTATTCACAGAAACAGTTGATGGATTTATCATAAAGGTTATAGCCATACCGTTCAATTGAAATTTCTTCTGCCAACTGTGACATAATGAGTGACAAGTGAGTAGATCATTTGACAAGTAATCAAACTTAAAACTGGAAGATAAAGTACAGTGGAATCATATCTCATAATGTGCAAGTGGTAAAAATTATGATGTGTTTAATGTTTGCACCCAGAGGGTGTAAAACAATTTATTTTAAAGGTGGAAAATTTAGCCAGCACTGTGGTATAGAGGGATAAAGCCATGACTATGGCCAAGGTGACCCAAGTTAAACTGGCATCTCTGGTGTCTGAGGTGCTGGCAGAAGAATGAGTATTCCCATCCTGGGAGTGAAGGAGGGAGGGGTACATGTATGGTGCACACATGATTAGATTTGCCTGACCAAGGCCAGAGAAACAACTGCAGAGTGGTTGCTGAGGTTAGGCAGGGCAACAGGCCAATGTCAACTCTTTGCAGAAGTCAAGAGCAGATTGGCATAGTCCGTGTGTTTAGTGTCCCACCTACAGGGTGTTACTGAGGCATGAGTGGTGTTGGAACAAAGTTAGGTAAACACTTCTGGCAGCAGTATGATACTGACCTGCAATACATTTTTTCCTTGCCAACACCAATACTAAACTGAGTTAAAATGAAGTAGGGAGAAGGGGTAGGTAGACCTGAAGACTGAGGAGAGGCAGTGGGTTCTGCCAATGATTATCTGCAGGAGACAAAAAGTAAAGTAAAATAAAGGCAGACTGAATATTTATAGGAAACTCAGTCATAAACATGATAATGATAAACCAATAAAACATGCATCTCATTGCTTCCCCATTCCTGTATAAAATCAGTGCTGCTTATTAACCTTAGGCTAAGCTCATACTAGTATTACCATTTCACCTACACTGGTTCTGGTCATTCTGCCTGTTTTGCACTGCCAGAGTATCAATTTATGGACTATCTTCATTATTTGAAATTTTCTCTTTTTTTTTCTTGCTTTCTACACAAACTGCTGTGATGTTTTATCATATATGCCTTCCTTTTGTTAGGTGCTCAGGTCTGACTTGTCACTTTATTAGCTTCATGTCACTAATCTTCCATGCCATGGGAGTAAAGATTTTCTAGTTAGGTTCTGCATCTGCTCTCTGGCTGCTGAGTCAATAGTTTTTTTTAAATGCCCCATAAACATGTTCCCCTCCTTATAAAAATGCTGTACCAGTTGATCTCCTCTGGGTTATTTTCTTTGTCTATAATCATAATGGCCACTGTCAAAGGAAAATAACTTCAAAATGATCAACACATGGCAGGTTCAGGTTAAGGCACTTTAATCTTGCAGCAAGGAGACAAAAATGTGCTAATACAGAGTTTGTCTAACTAAAATCAGGAAGTGAGAGTATTTTTATACATTTCTTATAAGGTATTGCCTACTAAGCTGACGTAATAAATCACAAGTTCTTTCAATATTGTTTCTCAGCAGCTGTTTGTCCATGATTTTCTGCTGGCATATCAAGTTTACAAAAAAACTTCCTAAGAAAAATAACGTGGCCTTGACGACCATTGGTCAGATACAACCTTTACTATGCAATGTTACCATTCAAGGTACTATGGCTAATCTGAGCACAAAGCAAGTACAGATTACAGT
Source organism: Protopterus annectens (assembly GCF_019279795.1). Lineage (NCBI taxonomy): Eukaryota > Metazoa > Chordata > Ceratodontiformes > Protopteridae > Protopterus > Protopterus annectens. The sequence goes on from NC_056735.1 coordinate 203,450,252, forward strand.
TCATTTCTTCAAGCAGTCTTTTGTCTGATGTATCTCTTCTTTTCCACAGCTGTGCATGTTCTCATAACACGAACAGGGCTGATTGTTCATATTCAATCACATTATAGAAAACAATATTGTTCTATTCATTCACTATTCATTTATTTTCCTGACCTAGCAGATAATCACCTGCTTCCCAGTACATTTCCAAAAGGCATAAACATGAATTTTGCTGTGCTAGCAAATACTAGGTCAGAGAGCATCTTGCAATTTCAGAAAGCATACTGCAGTTTGAAAAGCATCTTATAATCTCATACAAAATTAAGCTATACATAAAATAGAATGAAATGTGTTAACCCTTTTAGCTTCTAATAAGCACTGAACATATACATTAATACATATTTTTCTAACATTCCCCCCTGTTAATACTTTTTATTCTATTTTAAAAAGCATAAACAATTGCTTCTTCTCCTAACCTCTTTCCATTCAGAATTTGCAGTTAAGAGAGTCATTCAATTTAAGACTCATGAAAGTGTTTCATTTTTCAGCAGTTCTTTAATTTCAGTACTTTGATACAAAGTCTCAGAAACTGACATGTCTATAAAATCTTTGATCAATCTTTTCATGCAGGGAATACCACAACAAACACACACTCCTAATAGGAGTAATCCCACACATATCGCAATCAGGACGTTCATTAGGATGCTACCCCACCCCCCCAAACAAATTCTGGAAAAAGTCCGTCAGTGGGTTTGGGCCTGGTTTGGTCATGGTCGACACTTGCTGAATCACCTCAAGATGGTCGTTTATCTCATGCTGGTTGTCAGGAATATACGAACAGCACTCCTCTTTTATTAAAGCACACGTACCACCTTTCACCGCTAGGATGAAGTCAAGAGCCATGCAGTTTTGAAGCACCACAGTTCTCATAGCATTCAGTTCATCAGTCATTAACTCGAGAGCAGAAAAAGTTGCATTACTCATTACTTCAAGAAGTTTGGACAGTTTTCTCAGCTCCCAAATCAATTTCACTGTGCCATATGCAGGGGCTATACCTGCCCACGATATAATAGTGTCACTCAAGTCCATGTGTGTCAGTTTATCTTTGTGTTTTCCAGATTTATGGTTTCTCCAGCCTGCTTCGATTCATCCCACTGGATTTTAAGGCCTTCTGATTGGATTTCCGGTTTTCTTGGTGACCTCTCTGACATTTCAAATTTTTCCCTGAGGCAAAACTGCAGTATGTCATATGGCCAGAACCAGGTAACCCAAAAAACAACTGCCAGACCAATTCTCAGGTAACCATTTGTATGCCTTTTTCCCACAAACAAAATCACAGTTCTCTACTTTAGTATTAATATATACTTGCCCTGCATGAAACATTTTCTTATCAATAATAGATAGTTGTTTTAAAAGAACAGGATTACATTGTATTTCATCAATAGTCTTATGAATCGACTCGAGATAAGAGTCATAGTTTGTATCACAGATATAACCTGCATTATTGGCTTTGATATAACATTTGTAAGGAATAGTCACATTACAATTACTCCAACCTACATGAACAGTATCATTTTTGTAAAAGCATACAATTCCCTTTTGTGTAACAGGCAGGTACAATGCTATTTTGTCTTGTGATTTTACAGTTGTAGTATCAAAAAGCAAATTTTCCCAGGTCTCATTGACCCCTAGGGGGACAGCAGTCATTAATAATCCCCCGTATGCTGTCGGTATAGCTGTGCAGATCCAGCAATTCGAAACATTAAAAGTTATAGCATACACATATTTAATTGCTTGGTAAGTGTTAAAGCTTGGATGCCAGTCTATGAATGATTCACGTTTATTCAGTTCAGCTCGTGTGGCTGGAAAAAGGAAAGGCCACAACAAAAAGATTAATGTTATCAGTATGGCCAACAGAATGATCATGCAATACTTCTGAGGTTGTTCAGCATTTCTACTTGCTCTATATCTTGTCATTTTGTTCTTGTGCAACAGTAACAAGTTTTTTGTCCAGTTCAAAGTTTTTAACCAGTTTACAGTGTGTCAGATGAATCCAGGATGCTCACTCTGCGATCTTGACTGCAGTGGGTGTTGACAGTAGAACTTGGTATGGCCCTTCCCACTTCGGTGTGGTCCAGTTTCTTTTCTTGATAACTTTCACCCAGACCCACGTGCCTGGGACTACTGCTGCTTCCTATGATCTGGTTTGTTCCTTATCTGAAACAGAATTCAACTGCAGAAGTTGTTTATTACTTAGAAGACGTCTCATATATTCTGCAAGTGAACTGTCAGCCTCCTGGTTTGCAGGCATGAGAGATTTCCACTGAGGTATATAATATGCCCTCCCAAACAATATTTCAAAAGGAGTTAACTCCTTTGCATTTGGAACAGTTCTCATGCTCAACAGTGCCAGAGGCAGGCAGTGCACCCAGTTCCTCTGTGTCTCACTTATCAATTTTCTAAGTTTGTTTTTCAAAACCCCATTATGCCTCTCTACTAATCCTGCAGATTGGGGGTGGTATGCACAATGGTACTTTAAGGAAATTCCGAAATATCGGCTCAGCTGTTGTATGGTTTGATTTACAAAGTGTGTGCCATTGTCACTGTAGATCTTTTCCGGTATGCCAAATCTAGGAATAATTTCTTTAACAAGGACTTTTGCAATGGTAGCTGCATCTGGATTTTTGGTCAGAAAAGCTTCCACCCATTTGGAAAACATATCTATAATGACAAGACAATATTTCTTATTTTCACATTTGTTTAGTTCTATGAAATCCATACAGATAGTGTGGAATGGGTATGGTGATGTTGGGAAAAATCCTTGCTTAGGCTTCAATGACCCTTGTGCATGATGCCTGTTACAAACATAGCATGCTGCACAAAAATTTTTTGTGCAGTTTGTAAATCCAGATGCAGTGAACACATGGTTCACTAACTGTACCATCCCCCTGTTGAGACATGGCACTGCCCATGGCTCAACAAGGCTGCATATCTCAACAAGTTAGATGGCAAAATTGGTTTACTTTCTTTGGAGATGTACAGCCCTTTCTCAAGAATTGCTCCTCGTTTTATCCATTTCTGTTTTTCTACATTTGTAGTAAGTGTCTGCATTGTTTTTAACATTTCTAAATCTAAAATCTCAGAAGGTTGTGATTCCTCACTCAAAAGAAATACTTCTGAAGCTGAAGCTGCCTGTTTTGCAGCTATATCAGCTCTCGCATTACCTTTTGAAATCATATCCTGTTGCTTGGTATGAGCTACGCATTTACAAATAGCTACTTTCTGAGATAACTGAATAGATTCTAACAAATCTAGAATAAATTGTGCATGATTAATCAGTTTACCAGTAGATGTTATCCTTCCTCTATTTTTCCACTGCTGCGCAAAAACATGTACAGTAGAAAAAGCATACTGGCTGTCAGTAAAAATGTTCACACATTTACCCTTTGCCAAGGTACATGCCCTTGTCAAAGCAATCAATTCTGCTGCTTGTGCAGATAAGTTGTGTGGTAAAGACTTTGCTTCTAAAATCTCAGTATCAGAAACTACTGCATACCCTACTAGAGTCTGTCCTGTAGGACACCTTCTGCATGAGCCGTCCACGTAATATGTCACCTCGGCATCATTCAAGGGAACATCCATTAGATCTTTTCTAGGCATTGCCTTTTGTTCAATTTCCTGCAGGCAGCTGTGTGGTGTGCCATCCGCAGGGGTCGGGAGCAAGGTAGATGGGTTTAAAGTTGTACATCATTCAATTGTCATATGAGGTTGGCTCAGGAGTATAGTCATACAAGAAAGATGGAGAAAGATATGCTACTTTTTCTTGCAGTAAAATAATTGCGACTGCATGAGGCACTCTCAATGTGAGAGGGTGGAATAACACTACTGAGGCCGAAGCCTGTACTGCCATTGCAGCTACAACTACTGCTTGTACACAGTGGGGCAGGGATCACGCCACTGGGTCCAGTTGTGATGAATAATAAGCTATGGGGCATTGTTTATCCCCATGCTGCTGTGTTAACACTGATGTCATGTAACCTTGTTTACAATCTACAGTTTGGAAAAAACGTTTATGATAGTTTGGTAATCCTAAAACTAATGAGGACGCTATCAGTTGTTTCAGTTTGCATAAAGCTGATTCTGCTTCTGGTGTCCTTTGTAATAAATCTTGTGCTGCCATATGCTTCTTGTATATCAAGTTGGTCAGTGGAGCAGACTCCAAGGCATAGTTTGGAATCCAACTCCAACAGAAATTAGTCGTGCCCAGGAAGGACATCATTTCCTTCTTGGTAGTTGGTTTGGGTGCTTGCAAAATTGCTATTTTTCTATCCTCATCTAATATTCTGCCTTCTTTGGATATTACATATCCCAGGTATTTAACCTGCTTTCTCCACAGCTGCAATGTGTTTTTGTTTACTTTATGTCCTTGTGTGGCTAAAAATTGTAGTAATGCTATGGTATCTTCTTTACATTCTTGCTGGGTGGGGGCTGCCAGCAGGATGCCATCTACATAAAGTAAAATTTGGCTGCCTCTTCATGGGCTAAATACTGCCAAGTTGCTTGGCATCTCTTGTGCAAATATTGTTGGGCTTTCACAATACCCCTGTGGTAGTCATGTGTATGTATACCTTTTTCCCTGAAATGTGAATGCAAACCAATGTTGGCTGTCAGGGTGTATCGGTATAGAAAAAAATGCATTGCTAATATATACCACAGAAAAATACTTCTGTTGAGGCTTCAAATCATTCAATAGAGTGTGTGGATCTGGCACCATAGGTGCTCTAGGTATTACTGCATCATTTACAGCTTGTAAGTCTTGGACCATACGCCATTCTCCATTTGCTTTCCTAACAGGAAATAAGGGCGTATTACATGGTGAATCGGGAGATTCTATCAGTACTCCTTCCTTAAGTAAGGCTGCTATTATAGGTTTGATTCCTACTTCTGCATCCTTTCTTAAGGGATGCTGTCTCTTTTGAGGTCGGAATGCTGATTTTGGCGTAATAGTAACTGGTCCTGCTGTACGGATTAATCCTACATCTGATTTCCCTGTTGACCAGAGAGTTTCTGGTATGCTTCGTAAAGCTTTTTTTTCCTCATCTAGTAAGAGTGCTAATCAGCTGTCCTCGCTAGACTGCAAGTGTACAGCTGGGTGTGTCTGCATTATCCAATTTAACTTCTGTTTTTGTATTCCCTGTTCTGACAGTTCTAACTCTGTTTGTTTTTCCCACTTTGTGACTTTTTCTCCAAGATCTGCCCATTTCACATTCTTGCCTTTGGTTAAACTAACATGTGGTAATCGATTAGATTTATAGAGTGCAAAGAATTCCTGGGGCAATGAACAGCTGACTACACTGTTCCCTTCTGTGTCCCAGTACAGATTACGTAATACTAATCTGTTTGCATGGTTTTTAAACAGTTCTTGCTCATATTCCTTATCAGGTCCTGGCGTGCTACAATAATACAGAGTACAGTGCAACAAATGCTGTTTATCAGTGTCAAGGGAGGGGGACTTACTAATGGCTACGTTCATCAGTTCTTCAGTTACTGCCCCTGGACCAGTCGTAACTAAGTCCTGGCTGTACCAATAAAATGTTTCACCCTCCGGTCGCACCACAAAAGTATCCATTTGTCGGTGTGCTACCATACCCTGCATAGTCGGTACTACTGCTATGCCAAATATCTGCATAAGATCTCTGCCCAAAAGGTTAACTGGGCATTTTGCAGAAGCAACAATTTTGCTTTTCTGGGTCATCCCTGAAACAGGGTCAGTTATTGCTATGTTGTGGGAGAGTGGCTCCTGATACAGCTGTCCATTAGCTGCTTTCACTAATATGTAATCAAGTGAGTCTGAATTTTCTGGTAGTTTGGAAGGATGTATCAGGGTCCGTGAAGCCCCTGAGTCACACAGGAATTTAACTTCCCTCCCCTCTACCAGAAGTGTAACTTCCGGTTTTGTGTCTGCTAAATAGAGCTCCAGGCTCAATAATGCCAAGTCTAAAATTTCACTTTCTTCACCATCGGTGATTTCTTGCACTTCCTCTATTTCTTCTATCACATTCTCTACTCCCTCTATCACATTTGCATTTGTCTTTTCTAGGTTATTCCCTTCTAGTGATTCTTGACTATCATATAGTCAGTCCTCACCCTCCTTATCTTCCATGGCTACCTTCTTGTTTTGCTTGCAATCCCTTGCTAAATGTCCCTTTTTCCCGCACTTAAAACATTCACCCCTTTTCTTTCTTTCTTCAAACTCTTCTGATCGTTTATCAGATTGTTTATTTCCCTGGGCATTTTTCTTGCCCTTTTTCCGGACTATACTACATAGACTTCTGCCCCATCTTCTACCGCAAATACTTGGGCTTTCTTTTTCTTTTTACTGTTAAAATGCCTTTCGGCATGCCTAGCATATTCAAGTAGTGACTGTCATCTACTTGTACGATGGTCTACCATGTGCTTTGTAATAAAGCTGCTTATAGGCAAAATACTGCCTTTCAAAAATGCATTGTTTAATTGCTGCTCATATGGGGAATCATGTGTTTGATCTTCAGGTACCTGCATTCCACAATGGTTATTAAAACACTCTAATAATCTAGCATAATATCTGTCAACAGTTTCACCTTCTTGTTGTATGCATTGATTAATGCTAGTCCAGTCTGCCCTAGGCTTCCATTTCTCAGAGATTCGGTCTGTTAGACCTTTCACTCTGTTATCCAGTTCTGCGTTGCTATGGGGGAGTGGCTTATGCTCTGCGACATGGGGATTCCAGTTGCCACTGATCATGTGCCAATCTGGACCTATGATCTGTCTGATTACTTTTTCTACTTCTTCTCCATTCAAATGAAAACTTAACCTCATGCCCTGTAAGTCTTCTAAGAATGTTCTAAAATTAACTTTCGGATGGGGAATTCCCTCTGTGGCTTTCTGGATGTCTTCCGGTGTCCACGGTCTATATACTAGAAGAGTTGGGTCCTGTCCTGCCTGTCCTGCCTGCGGATTTTTTACTTCTATGAGTGGACATATCTCTTCTTCACTCATAGCTCATGAATTTTTATTTATTTCATATAACTCAATATCTCCTCTTAAGTTACGTGTTCGAGACCTGGTCTCGATGGGATCTCTAACATATGGTACTGGCTTTGTAGTGACAGCCGGGTATAGCGGAGGTGGACCAGCTTGTCCACTCGCTCCATATTCTGGTGCAGGAAGTGGAGGGGGTGAAGGAGCTGATGCTATTACCAAATTATTGTCTTCTTTATCTAGAAACATAGCTTTTGAATTATTACTTTTTTGCTCCCTACGGTTTGCTTCCTCAATACACCTGTGTGCCTGAGGAACCCCCAATTGATGTTGCTTTTTTACCTGACCTTTTGCGTCAGCTTTAAGCTGTTTGACAAGTTTAATAAGCGAGGATTTTTCTAATTTGCCATCAAATTCATATTTATTAACCCATTTTGTATAGTATCTAATATTGTCGGCACGCTGCGATTGCATATATTTTGCATCTTTGGTTAGCGGTGGGTTTTGGGAACTTTTTGTGCACTTATTACCCATATTGTTCTGATTGTTAAAAAAAATGTTACGTAACCTTTCTTATTCTCACGTGGTACCACGATTTTCTATTTCACAGTTTATCTAGAATAACTGTCTTACCAATTCTGTTTCCCTGATCTATGACAAGACTGCAATCTTTTTGTCCCTCACTTGTGCAATACAAATCTCCTGACAGATATTTGCAATCAAGTCCCTGATCTAAAACAGAAAAAAAGGTAAATTTCACCTTACCTGAGCTTCCGTGATTGATCTTCTCTGGTTCGTATACCGACTCGTCCTCCAGTTGCAGATGAGAAAAGTGGCTGGCCTCTTTTGAATGACAATTCAGTCGGAGGTCTTTCAAAGCAGAAGAACCGATGTGGTCTCTTCCCCGTATGGTTTCATGCCACCTGGCCCATCTGACCTGAGGCAAAGAGAGAGAGTTCTGGTCTGAAGGACCAATCTGTCAAAGGAAAAATAACTTCAAAATGATCAACACACGGCAGGTTCAGGTTAAGGCACTTTAATCTTGCAGCAAGGAGACAAAAAAGTGCTAATACAGAGTTTGTCTAACTAAAATCAGGAAGTGAGAGTATTTTTATACATTTCTTATAAGGTATTGCCTACTTCTCAGCAGCTGTTTGTCCATAATTTTCTGCTGGCATATCAAGTTTACAAAAAAACTTTCTAAGAAAAACAATGTGGCCTTGACGACCACCGGTCAGATACAACTTTTACTATGCAATGTTACCATTCAAGGTACTATGGCTAATTTGAGCACAAAGCAGATTACAGTTCATTTCTTCAAGCAGTCTTTCATCTGATGTATCTCTTCTTTTCCTCAGCTGTGCATGTTCTCATAACACGAACAGGGCTGATTGTTCATATTCAATCACATTATAGAAAACAATATTGCTCTATTCATTCACTATTCATTCATTTTCCTGACCTAGCAGATAATCACCTGCTTCCCAGTACATTTCCAAAAGGCATAAACATGAATTTTGCTGTGCTAGCAAATACTAGGTCAGAGAGCATCTTGCAATTTCAGAAAGCATACTGCAGTTTGAAAAGCATCTTATAATCTCATACAAAATTAAGCTATACATAAAATAGAATGAAATGTGTTAACCCTTTTAGCTTCTAATAAGCAATAAACATATACATTAATACATATTTTTCTAACAGCCACCACTGATTTATTATCTATCATTAAAGTCACCAGTGTACTAATTAGCTGTTTTCCTTTTAAAATCACAGCTGTTTAGATAAAAATTAATTCTAAAAATGAATATCTTTTAGTGTAAGAGTTTCTACATTTAGAGGCAAAGGGAAACAAACAACTTATTTAAAAAAAATCCCAACAAACTACTCCCTCCAGCCAAATGTGCATGTTTGATGGTTTAGACAGCTTAGCCGCTATATTGAGATACGTACTTTCAAAAATGTTTTTCCAGATTGTTAAATTGCCTTTCCACAGTCTATTCAGTGATATCTCTTTGTTACCAATGCATCACAGAGCCCTTTGTAAATGGCCTGCCTGGACAGAATGGAATGCATGGAAATGCTAAATATTCTTCAAGCTCTGCCTTCCTCTGTTCTTCTGTCACCTTAATCTTCTTCCTTTACCCTGATCTTGTTCACCTCCATCACCTTGCCTATGAATTCATAGGTATAGGTAACTTGAAACACCACATCTAATGTCTGTGTTGGAACATAAAAAGTACTGAGTCTTAGCTGGGCCAATCAATTTATTCCTGATTAGGAGAAACCCTGGGTCTTCACAAAGCCACTGAAAATGAAGCATCCCCTTTTGAACCTGTTGTTTGTTTTTCCCCCACTAGACTCAAGAAATCAGCAAGATGATATATTACCCATCTCCTGAGTTGTCTGCTAGTCAAATATTTTTAAGTAAAGGGTTAAACATGTCAAAGTGACCATATGCCACAATCTATCTCACTGACTTTACTTTATTCACAGATTATCCTTGCCTAATTACAAAGCCAAACGATGGTTATTTTTCAGTCTTAACTGCTAAAAGCTTGAGGCTATACTGAATGTACATGCCAAAACCTGCACTCATGCTTGATAATGACTTTGACCATCTCATCCATTGAGACATACTTGACAGTTTCATGCTTTTTAAGTACACTGTTATTCTGGAGTACAGAGGATATGCATCTTTAAAAATATCCATTGTTCTTTGGAAGGTACCAGGTCCAGCTAGGAGGCATGAAATGTGTCATTTGCAGGGCCAGTCATGGACCTGATATTTTACCTGATGTCTTCTCTTTGCTAGACAGACCTTGTAGTATAGTTTGTTTCATATGCATAATTTCATACTTGTTTAGCTATAAAAGCAAATAATGGAAAACTCTTTACAAAGATCAATTTTCATTCATTTCTTTACTGAATTCCACTTCCTCAGCCAGTTAAGACTGTTGAAATTGTTGGTGGCCCACACTCAGTTTCCCAAGAGTGTAACTCAACATCCAACCAAATTCTCTGCTTACTGTCAACAGGCTACATTAATCATTAGGCCATACCTTTCAAATCTTTGTTCAAGAATTCTGGACAAAGACAAAAGTAACAGGGGGATAAAAGGAACAAAGCTGGAAGCAGATTTTAAATATTATTGTTATAAACTTAGAGAGTTTGTAAAAAACTCAGGTTCTGTAATTGCATGCATTTTCTGTAGGATGTGAAGCCTGAACCTGAAATTTCTATCATTTAGTGACTGCAATGGGCAGCCATGGTGGTGCAGTGGTTAGCGTAGCCGCCTCACAGTAACAGGTTCAATCCTCGGCTGGGGTGCCTTCTGTGTGGAGTCTGCATGTCCTCCCTGTGGTCATGTGGATTTTCTCTGGGTGCTCCAGTTTCCTCCCACATCCCAAAGACATGCTCTAGGTGGATTGGACACCTTAAATTGGCCCTAGACATGAGTGTGTGTGTGTGTGTGCTGGGTGCCAGGCAGGCAACTCAACACTGTAAAACTCCACTGCCAATCATGAGCAGGTAGGTGATCCACTGTGGTGCCCCTAAGCAGGAAAAGCCAAAAGAAGAAGAATTTAGTGACTGCAATCCTTGATGATTTCCTAGGAAACCACAAATTTTGTGACGAACATACCAAAAATGTGAGGCAAAAATCTGAGCATCTGTGAAGTTCTGGACATTTCAGAAGTATGTCTTAGGTCCATACATTGCTGTCTACCTCCCATGCCTGTTTACCCAAATGTCAGTCTCTCTTTACCCAATTATAACTTGACAAGATAACTCCTCAGTCCAGATTCTCACTCTCCCACTTTGATATATGTTATTTAGCTGTAAAATTCCTGCCTGCATTGTGTTCTTCCTCTCTTTCTGCCCTCCTTTGTTTTTTAAAGTATATGAAGGCCATGTAATCCTCAACAAGTAAGAACAACAGTGACCAAATCTAGATCCATTCTAGAATTGTACATTAGTGTCAAAAGCCCAAAACATTTTTTCTGTGACCTTTTCACAGACTACTCTTTCAGCAAAGTTTCTTCTACTGAAAAACGTTGTTTCCATTATAGAGGTCAATTATACATGTACATGACTTATCTCACCCCAGTGCCTTATTTTCTGCCTTTATCTCATTCAGCATTGGGTTATATTTCAATATTTGCAGTTTCACATTCCCTGCTGCTGCCAGGGTACAGTAACATTTTTAATCTCAAGATAATTAATTATCTTAAAGTACTGCCTACCAACCAACAATATATATATATATATATATATATATATATATATATATATATATATATATATATATATGTATAAAATGTGTAGACATATATATAGATATATGGATAAATGCATATATATATATATATATATATATATATATATATATATATATATATATATATCTGTTTATCTACTTAGATATAATATAATAGAAATATAAAATGTTATATTATATGTATAGATAAACAGATATAGAAAATAATAAAGTTTTCCCTGTCAAAACTACTTCAGGGCATGTGGGATGTACCCACTTAAGATGCGATGCATTCTTCATATTCTTTCTAGCTGCCATTCCTTCCTTTACTCACCTTCTCAACATAATATAATCACTCTGAATTTTTATTAGATGGTCAGCTTCCTACTTGTCAGTATATCATGATTACCACACCTGTTCAGTCTAATAGTGTGATCTTGTTTGCCATAGATAAAGAGGAATCAAAGGTGTCTTTTTACTCTTGCCCCTAGTGGTCCATTTATCTGTGGTGAAAAGTTTTGACAAGGTGTCCTGCTTTTGAATAAGTGCTTTGCTACCACAGCTTTTGCATTTGGAGTTTTAATGCCAGGTTATCCTTTCAACCTGCTGTTATGCTTTAAATCATTTTAGAGTGCTTTATTTTACCACTGCATTTAAAATTGCATTTGTCTACACTCCTCACTTCTCACTGTGTCTGCTGTTTGAATTACTGTTGAATTTGGTCATTTCCTGCACTTTAGGTAGCTTCATTGTTTAAGTTGGTTTCCTTTATAAAGGCATCACATTGGCATGAAGCGTGGCTCATTTTTTCAGGGCTTAAGTACATTTAGTGACCACACCACTGATTCCAAGGAATTCAGTGTGAATCTTGTGCCATCATTCACTGGAAAAGTAGTTTGCATTAATAAATTGCACATTTTCAAGTTGTTGTTAAGGACTACTGTTATTTCTGTGCATTACTTGTTAAGCTTTTACACTCTAAATCATTTTAGAGTGATGTATGTTTACCACTGTATTTAAAACTATGTTTTCCTGCACTCCTGTCTTATTGCTGTGTCTGCTATTTAAATTACTGTTGAAATTGGCCATTTCCTGCACTTTAGGCAGCTTCATCGCCTAAGCTTGCTATTTCTTGCAGTTCTATTCTATTTTGTTATTTAAGAGCCTGGAAGCTTTAGTGCTGCTCTCTGCTGACAGTGGAGGGTTGCCTGTTCAAATTCTGTTTTGTATGTCACTTAAGAAACCTTAGATTGTGTTAGTTGCGACTGTCTTAGGACAATTTTACATTTTCTCATTCTTTGTGAGTCTCTATAAAGGTGTTGCATTTGCGCACACATTGCTGTGCACATCCAGTTTTAGCAGTGCCCTAGATAGACATAGGCACCTAGAATTGATACTTTCCCCATAATGCTAACCTTCAGACCTCCCCTTTACTTAGTTGCACAAACAGCAACTAGTTGTGCAGGGGCAAACATTGCCACATGTGCTTTACTCTTTACTCCTGCAACAACCCACTGATTACCTGAAAACGACCAGTAACCATGGTCATGAACTTTCCTGCTATCTCTACAGCTAGCTTGATAGATACGGGCATCCTGAAGCAATGTAGCAATTGCTTTATGATTAATGACCACCAACTTATTCTCAAGCAATCTGCTAAGACATAAGAGAGATGTATTTACACAATATCACCGGGGGCAAAGCTCTCATTTATAAACATTCATAACACCAATCATGTTGTGAAAATACACACACTACACCCACCACACACAGTATGGATCAATCACACAGACCCACATATGCTGAGGCACTTAAAAGTAATCTTTCAGAACCCCAAAGACTAACCAGACATTGGACCTACAACAGATATCTTCATTATCCCCAAAGCATTCCACCAAAACAATACCAACCACAACACATATAGCCCCATCTCATGGAGCCTCAGTTTCAAAGCTCTTATGACAAGCTAGCACACAACCTCATATTTTAGTCATAGGAGACTCCATTATGATGCACATAGATGTCCCACTCACCAGGCTGAGTAAGGAAAAGTCTCAGTCAGTTCATGTATAAACTATTAAATTATAAGTTAAGGAAATGCTGAGTAGTAGCTTCCGCTGCTTGTGCAAATAGTGGAAAGGAGCTTTGACTCGCATATAAAGGAGAGCTTGTTTTTTTCTCTGCATGTTGCCAGGTTGCAGAGTCAAGGCAACCTTCTATTTATTGTTATTTTATTTACTCTTTGTTGACTGGATTAGTCCCACTAGGCCAGTGCCCTCTTTTCAAGGAAGACCCAAGCTGGTATTCAAAATGACTATGGGAAATTTGTCAGGGCACTGTGGAACTTTTCCTACTTGCAATTGGCACTTGCAAAAGTGCTAGCTGGGATGAAGTATGCACATCCTGTCCTAACATGGAGGCTGCTGGGAGAAAGGTGTGTGAGATGGAGAATTCACTAAATGGAGCAGGCATGAATGTCAGCTCAATAAAAGATATTGCAGAAGGTGTGGAGGATTTGGAAACAGTTTTTCAGCAGCAGTTATTTGAACACAATGAGGAGGTGGTAGAGATGAATGTATTGGTACAACCTCCAATCTGGAGTGTTACAAGATGATCTACTCCAGAATTTAACCAACTAGATTTAGGCAGAGAATGATATGTCAACGCATAACATCATGGATTAAATACACAAGGAGTATGCGGAAATGACATTGGCAGGAGGCAATGCACAAATAAAGAAAACATATGCAGAGACAGTGGCAACTAACAAGGCAGAATTAAAAGAAAAAAAGAGGACAGCTTAAAAAGAAAGTTTGTGGTAAGAGTACAAAGTAAAAGAAGCCAGGAGTTGGACAGATATTATGAGTTATGGAGCAATGTAATTTTTCCCCTGGGGTGTGAAAACACAAAATGTAAGAGCTTTCATTTTGATTAACAAAGAAACATTTTGTGAATTTTTTTAACACTGTACAATGTATGGAAACATTTTTGTGTGAGTATGAAAAACGACAAAATAATGATCCATGGAATGAATATGTGATTAAAACATTGTTTTGGGAGAAAAAAAAATACATATACAGTTTAGAACCAAGGTGTGAAGAGAGATTTTAAAAGGACATCTAAAAGATATCTGTAAATTAGTAATAGACACATCAAACGTTTATGCTAATTGGGGTTTATGGGTTGGGGCATCGGATTGCAATCTTATTTTACACATTCCGAGGATTATAAATGTTGAAGGTAACAGGGGCATTGTAAAATATTAGGGGAATGTCTTTTTTGTGGAAAAGAAGGTCATCTAGTTATTAATTGTGGTAAAGTGAAATGGTGTATCTGTGGTAAAACTGGACATGAAGCAAAGACATGTGAACTTGAATGTTATAAATATGAAAAGGAAATATATGGATGGATTGTAAAGAAAAAGAGAATGAACCAGATATTGTAAATCAAGGTAATGATAAAGAACAAACCAGGAATGAAGAGATAGAAATAGGTAAAACTTTAGAAGAAAAAGAAGGAAATACTAAAAATGATGAAGGAGAGGAACTGGAAATAGAATTAGAAGCTAGCAATGAAGAAGATAAGAGGAAACAATTCTATTGATAAAAGAGCAAAAGATGGGAAAAGAAAATTTTAAAGCATTAATGTTAAGGAAAAGAAGAAAGAAATGGATATCAAATAAAAGTTTTAAGGGAGTATTATGATATCTTTTAAATTAAGGAACAGGAAAATAAATAATTTAAGGATGTTTTCAGTTAATGTAAATAATCTGAAAAGTATAACAAGGGGAATAAGAATTTTAGAATGGTGCAACAAATATGATGTGGATATTATCATTTTTGGAGGATGTAAGATTTCTGACATATACAGAAAGATTGCAAGCACAAAACATATGGGATAGTGAGATAATATGAACAGGGAGAATGAACAGTATTCAGGAACAGCAGAATTATGTAAAAGACCAGTGTTGCTATACATGCGTACGTGGTATGTAAAGAAATGGAACATTTATTTCAGAAGTTTCTGGGTTATGTACTTATAAATATGCAGATTAAAATTACAGGATACTTTAATTGTGATTTAAGGGGGAATAAAACCAAAAGAGGAAGAGATGTAAACAATGATGGAAGTCATGAAATGTGGAAACTTATTTATATGGAATCAAAAACCACAGACATATAGAAGGGGTGATTTAAAATCTGAAATTGATTATTTTATAGTATCAGAAGGAATAAGTATAATGGAAGAAGAAAATATTATAACAGGTTTTTCAGATCATTTGGTGATATACTTAAAATACATAAAAACATAGAATATATAAAAGTAGGAAATGGTAGAAAAGGAATAACAGAAAAGGAATGGAATGAAAAAGGGGGAAAAAGCAATTATTCAATTATGGAATGACCACATTACTATGAAGCATTCTATGATAGTTGGTCTGAATGGTGGATTACTTTTAAAAGAAAATGTAAATTATTTACATTGGCAGAGTAAAGTAAGAAAGAAAAAAATGGGTATGTTAAAACATAATGAGACATGTTAAAGAATTTAGAGTAATAATAGTAATAATAATAATAATAGAGAATATTAAGTACAGAGAAATAATTTTTACAAGAGAAATCATGGTAAAATTAAGGAATTATTATATAAATAAAGATATTTTTTACTAGTTAAAAAGGAAGTGGTATCACCATATTTAAGCAGGCTAGTGAAGGGGGATAGTAGTGTGACAAGAGAAATAAAAGGTATAGAAGATAATTTAAAGAAAAATCAAAAAGAGATTATGACAATTGTAAGTTATGTGGAAGAAATGTTTAGTAAGAAAAAGAGACAAAGTGCACAGACATGGAAAGTAAAGAAATTCTCCAAACAAATTAATACAGAATTTGAAAAAGAAGCTACGCTACATGAATTAGAAAATGTGTTTAAGTAGTTAAATATAGAATTGGCAGCTGGTCTGGATGGAATTGGATTTGAAATGCATAAAAATCTGGAAAAATATCAGAACAGTATTTAATATGTGTGTTTAATGAATGGGTGAATGAAGGTTTACATTATAATTAATTATGTAGTGAGATATTAAAATTTATATGGAAAAAAGGAGAAAAAGAAGATATAAAGAATTGGAGACCAATACTTTTAAATAATAATACCAGCTGCAGGGCAATTACCCAGCAGTGTGAACCTTGGCTCTAGATGGTTGTCACTGGTTAAATGGCACCCCAACAGTCTACACAAAAATGAAAAAAAAAAAGAGTTGTGAATGGATGGACTTTTAAATAATACAGACTATAAGATATTTATGAAAATAATACAGAAAATATTTGAGAACAAGATGCAATATAAAATGGAGGAAAGTGTATATGGTGTGAAAGGAAAAGGATGCCAAGAGTTATTAATGATAGCAAGAGAAACAGTATATGATATTGCAAAAAGGAAAGACGATACGAAATTTATGATAGCTAATATGAATAAAGCATATGACTCGATACAACATGATATGCTGTCATAAATAATGGAAATGTACAATATTAGCAATAAAATTAAGGATGTGGGTACAACAGTATATTATAACAACAAAGTAAGAATCTTAGTTAATGGTTGGTTAAGAAATAGACATGAATAATACCATAGGTCAAGGGTGTCCTATGAACAGCATTTTATTTGCCTTAGTTATGAATACAATAGTGAGGGAAATCAGTCAAAAGTGAATAAGGCAAGGCTTATAATTCATAAGGATGCAGACATTCCAGTTATGATGTCATATACAGATGATACTTTTATAACTACTAAAAACAGAAAATAAATGAGGGAATTCATAATTTATTAAGTTGATTGTGTAAAGGAAATATGTATGACCTTAAACAAGGAGAAAAGTAAATGGAAGACATAATAAAAATAGCAGGTATACAACAATCCTCTATGAAAAAAAATATTTGTTTTAGGAATACATTTTGATAGAGAAGGCAATAGAAAGGGATGGGATATAATACTAAATAAATTGGAAGATAGTTGCGTGCTATGGAAAATGTACAAATTAGTTTTGTTAAGAAAAATAAGTCTTATTAATTCAGTATTAATAAGTAAAATAGTATATTTATCAAGTGTTGGTACGATTCCTAGAAGGTATGAAAAAGCATTGTTGTTAGAAATATTTTTCTAATTTATATGGGGATGTAGATTAAACCCTGTTAACCAGGGTATATTATACACAAGCAAAGATGAAGGTGGACTAGGTATGCTAAATCCAATAGTTTATGCTGCATCATTAAATTTGGGTAAAATTTTGAAATGGTTAAATGAAAATAAAGTGAATTTAGTAGCAATAGTATTCAAATATTAGTATGAAGAATTGTGCAAATTAACAAGAAGTAATAAAAGAGTAAGATAATGTTATAATGAAGAAATAGAAAATTATCAACAAAAGATAAAATTGTGGGAAATAAACACTGATGAAGTGGTAGAAGATAGAAAAACATGGTATAATGAGAAAATGTTATTGTGCTTATCCATGGTAAAATATTTCAGAAGATCAAAGCAATTAAATAAATAAGTAAATGGTGTAGTCATAATGTTGAATGTTAAGATTTTTTTTATGGAGATTGGGAATAAAAACAATATCAGCAAAAGCAAAAATGCTGTACAAAAAGAAAAGTGAAAGAATATATATATTGTGGTGAAGAAGAAACAGCAGAACATGTTTTTTGAAATGGAAGACAGTCAAAAAATTGTGGAACAAATTATGTAAAGAAATATTTTTTTGGAAACTTTAAGAATAATGACAGTATAAATATGAGTATTACAGAATATGGTTGTTATGAGAAAATAAGCAAAGAATCAAAATTGGATTTGGATAAAAATGTGTATTATAGAATGAGAGGAAAAATACAATTATGTTTAATGGAAAGTGGACATCTTTACTAATATTAAAAAAAAGATTAGACTATGATTATGGAAAAAGGAATAAGGGTCGAAGTAAGAAGTATGTTCATTTGAATAATGGTTTGATATGTAAAAAAATGATAAATTATTTTAAACAGTTGTATAAAAGTATATATGTATATGTGTATGTGTATATATGTGTGTGTGTGTGTGTGTGTGTAAATAAGCTTAATATAACCCCCTACTCTTTTTCAGTGAGTACCATGGGATCTTTTGCATCCACCTGAGCTACCACCAATGCATTTATATGAGACCTCAGCTTGACATCACATCAGAAGATCAGCATACACAGGAGTGCAGCTCCCCCTTATGCGGCACTGCAATGTCAGTATTAGAAAGTTAATCCAACTACCTGCTGCAGGGATAGAACCCATAGTTTTCTGATCTTCTAGCAGCAAATGCAAGTGTGCTACCTGTTAATCCAAAGGAAGATGGTTATTACAGGCATTGCTGTATCCCCTTCACCAATTTTCTCTCAGCACCTTCCTGTGAAAGACTGAATATAGAGTCTTATTGAAGTCAAGCTAGGCCATGACTGTGGCTTGTCAGAAGAAGGAAGTACGTTGCTGTCTATGGATGAGGTATCGATTCATATTTTAGCTGTTTTACTACCAGGCTACCTGGCAGCTGTATCATGCTAATTATCCCAGTTTGTAGTGAGTTTTGTTATGTTTACCTACTTGTTCAGTACATCAAATAGCCATTTTGGCAGTTTGATGCTCCTGGGCTGCAGCAATATATCTGCCATATGAGAGGTCAAATGTCATAGTTCAGTTTTCTTGTGCTATCTGCCATATGAGAGGTCAAATGTCATAGTTCAGTTTTCTTGTGCTATAGCAAATTGTCTGAAATGTGAGTAGTCGGTTGTGGTACTTTTATGGTCCCTGATCTGAAGCAACATATAAGACATATGGGTAGCCATTTGTTGAAGTTCAGTAGTCCAGTACTACAGCAGTGTATCTGTCATGTAGGCAGTTAGCTGTGGTAGTTCTGTGTTTCCGTGCTGAAGCAACATATCTGCCATGTGAGTAATCAGTCATGGTATTCTTATGTTCTTGTTTTGCAAAACTATCCTGTTTGTGGTCTATACACTTCTTTAGGTTGTGGTTTGCCTGTTTTGTGGTTTTTGAGTAATTGAGAATGTCTTTCACTTTTAATTATTTGGGCAATGTATGATGATGTTGAACTTTTGAGATACTTTTGGTTGATAATGGACCTTACTTTTAAGAAATGTGTCTCATCTAGTAAGATATCATTGACCTGACTTATAGGGTTTGTTAGTGATTTCCATGGCTGTTAGATGAATATTTTCCTCTTGTGAGTTTTGTTAAGTATATACTACTTAGAGAAACATGCTGGGATGTTTTCTTGCTGGTTTTTAATGGGAAATGTGTTCCAATTAAAAGTAAATCATGGACCTCATTTGGAATTTCACTGGTTGTTTGATGAATGCTTACTTTCTGAGACTTCAGGATAGTGTGGGCTGCTTGTAGGAACATGCTAAGATGTGTTTTTATTGTTTTATATTTGGCTGGTCTGAAGATTATCTACTGGATTTTTCTGAGTTTGGAAACTCCCATTAGTGTGTTCCGCTACTGTGCTCAGGTTTTATTTGGAACAAAATTTTTCACTAGGTTTTTCTTGACTCATAAATGTAAATTGAATTTTAAATAATCTGTACCAACCTGAACTTTGGAACATGTGAACTCTGACTTAATTTGTAAAAGTTGTTATACGACAAGCAACTTGTTTTTTGAATGATTGTTCATTTGGCAATGAATTTCTTTCATTCAGTTTCACTTTGAGGTTGTTGTTCTTTTTTCGGCTTTTCCCAGTTACAGGTCGCCACAGCGGAACTCCGGTCCGCTAATGATTGGCAGTAGATTTTTATGGTGCCGAGGTGCCAGCTCGATGCCCAACTTTAATGAAGGCACGCCCATTCATGCATGTCTTTCAAATGCTACTCGACCGCGGGGAGGACATGCAGACTCCACACAGAAGGTGCTCCAGCCAAGAATCGAATGGGAGTACCTCTTGCTGTGAGGTGACAACACTACCGCTGCACCAAAGATGTTTTTAGACTTCCCAGATACGCTGAATTGCTGTATTACATTAGCACACTAATTACTTCAATGACATTTTATGGATCTTAGGTTTTACCATGCGTAGTTTGTAGAAATACTTTGAAAATATTAAATTTGAACTTTAATGTGAACTACCAGAACAATACTACCACACATACCTCGCAACTGACCAGAGTTTTGCATCATTTTTTTGATCTGTTCCTCACAAAATGTATGGTTTTCTAGAAAATTGTAGAGGATTGAAGACACTAAATAATATTAGATATTTGAGTTTCAGAATTTATATCCTCCAGAAAATGATGCCAATGCAAGACATATTATTCTAGCAACTTTCTAAGTTTGTAAGAGCAATATTTAAAATCTTTCCTTATTTTTGGGCCTTTGTCCCCTCATTATTTTTACCTTTGTCCAGTTTTCTTGTTCTAAGAGACTAAGTGGCAACTACGTTATTTTGAAATTTAGTCAGAGAACTGAATCAAGTTTGACAACCAATAAACAGCACTCCTTAACTATATAACCATGCTTACTTATAGAACATAGACAAGACTGGGAAAATGTAAAAGATGACAGCAGGCATGAGATAAATAAGTGCCATTGATATAAAGAGTACGTGCATAACATAGATGTTTGAAGAATGAAGGCAATGAGAGTATAAGCTAGAAAGGTAAGTGTACCTCAACAGTTACAATATTGCCAGAAATAGGGAAGTAATATGTGCATGAGCAAGAAATAATAGTCGGATGTTAAACTGAACATCTCAAAAAAGAAATAAGGAATTACAATTTCTCAGAGACTGTGATGAGTGACAAGAACAATCTGTATAAAGAAATGATGTCAAAATAGTAAGACAATTCCAAGAAATACATGCAACACACATAAGGCATTCTAAAGGGTGCTTAATAAATAAACAAATATATGTCTATTTAAGTAAGCTGTCCAGGGTATACAGTATTAAGGAAACTGTGTAGACCAGTTAAACCAAGAGGCTATAACTTACATACCAAGTCTGTTTTAGTAGAATACTCTTACTGTGATGGCCAGTTGGGTAATACTGCACATGCATTTAAATGCATTTTGATTAATAGATGGCATTGCAAAGGTAAATTTCCCTTTCTCCGTGGTTCAGTCATCTCACAGTTGTTTATACTATGAAAGAGGATATAGGGGGAGATCAGAGGCTCCATATTCAGAGTTTCTTATAATATATTTTTTACTTCCCACCCCCTACCCCCATAACTTGTAGCCTGTCTATTGCCTGCCAGTGACATTGTGATGATTGATGAAGGGAGGAGAAGGCTGGATAGAGCTGTCATTCAGGCTGGCAAGAAGGTTGTTTCTGTCATGGCCATCCATAGAATACCAGTCTATCTGCGGTCAGCCCCGTCTCTTACAGATCATCCACACTAGCAACAAAACAGACCCAAAGGAAAGAACTAATATCACAACTGTTCCTCCTCTTGCCTCAGTATCTGCTTCTGCAGCTTCTTCTAGCATATCAGTGAGTTCTCCACAGAGGCTATCTTTAGCTTGGTATCAGGGGATTTTTACAGTAAGTCCTAACCCCTCCCCATGTGTCTGAGTACCGACATCATTGCAAGTGCATGTTGCACCTTCCCCATGCATACCACACATACAGCATTGAATGTTACCACCATTGATTCAACAGGAACAAGATCATATCATCCAGTCCATGGTTCTTCAGTGACATGCAAGCCTCTGATTGGATAATGGTAGCCAGCAGAAGGCAGCCACCTCTCCCTCTACCCAAGATGGCTAAGTCAGCATTTCCCACTCATTCCCATTATGCCTACATACAACACCTGATTGACTACCTGAATGCAAGCGATCTGTGTTATAGTCAGGACTTCATCCATTTATGCCATGGAAGCAAGCAGCACCAATAAAAAACACTTTGTTTCAAAACTGGTCATGTGACATTTCAAACTTTAGAATTCATTTGAAACACCAGTCTAAATGTGAACTGTGTGAGGTTGACCTAAACCCCTATATTTCTATATTGTTAAAGCAGAGCTGAAAGATGCTGTACAGTTTCCTGCTTTAAGAACTGGAATGTGATTCACAGCTCATTTGACAAGAAGTACAAGAATAATTATGATACCTCAGCTGAATTAGAAATGAATTCCACGGTGTTCTAATAATGAAACACCAAGTAACACACAGAAAAATTCACTAATGTGATCAAGAAACATGTTAAGCATATCATAACAGCAGCCCTTAACAACGGAATAGATCAATGATGGTACAGTTGAAATATATGCAATGGATTTTCACTGTTATTAATTTCTTTGAAATCAGGAACACCCACCATGACTTTGGAACTGTGCAAGGCAATTAAACTTATAATAAAATAAATCATCCAGTGCTGACAGTCGAATTTCTAATTTTTATAATACTTTTTTAGATCCTGCAGACTGACCTATCTGAAGTGTTTAATTGTATAATTCTAATTCAGGTGTAAAACCTATATTTAATAAAAAGATTCACATTACATGTATTCAAAAAAAAATAGTACAAGAATGTCAGCAAATCATGACCTTTCTGGATCTTAAATATATATACTTACTAAAGAAATTGCAAAATTATATATCAGAATTTCTGAGTCACATTATTTTTTACCACACATCTACATTCTATCAGATAAATAATTATTACCTTTTTTATATTGCAAATAAATCCTTGTAGCAATTAAAATAACTTCTTGTTTGATGAATGGTGAAACTAGACAGATAAATACATATGTCATTCTATGCCGTATGAAATGTTATGGATGTTCTATAACCCAGTTCATATTAGAGGCGACCTTGTGCTTTTGACTTCTTACCAAAATTTGTTTCATTTCGCAGTGCTCCTCTTGCAGAGGGAAAACTGTATACCTAATAATAAAAAATAAGAGGTCAGAGTGAATGCAGTAGTGTCACAGCTGTGGCATAAACAGTGACATCGGAGTGAGATTGGATTCCTTAACAGACCAGCTCAGTCCCCCCTTTCAGGAATATCACTGCTGGTGTGCTAACCTGATAATAAAGAGCCAGAGTGAATGCAGCTGTATCACATCTGTGGCATAAACAGTGGCATGGGAGTGACAGCAAATTCCATAAAAGACCAGCTCGGCCCCCTATTTCAAGAATATGACTGCAGGTGAGTTAACTGTATAGAACATAACCACATGCATAGATAGAAGACATGCACAAAGTTAAATGGGCACCTGAGAGAGGTATAACTTCTGAAAGATACCTTGTATTGCACAGAATATGTGTAAGTGGCTCTATAACAGATGGCCAATATTGAAATATATTTTGGTACATGATTTGATCCAGCAAGAGCAAGCATGTTATTTCCAAGGAATGTCAAATCAAGGAAACAGGGGGAAACACACTATACCACTTTATTGACAATCATAATTATGCTGCTAATTTGTATCATGGTAAGTTAGAGCCCTGATCTCAGAACAACAGAACAGGACATCTCCAGTATATGGTGAGATAGCAGTGGTCATTACAATCCAAAGTAAGAGCAATACCGAAGGACAGACCATACAAAGGTCATCAACCCCTAGATACTAGTAGAAATAAATCCTGCATGGGCCTTCAGTTATACCAATAAAAGGCCAGGACACCTTCATATTGACATTGTTTAACAGAAACAGGTTCTCGTTGTGATAAAACATCACGACTGTTGAGTCTCTTGTGCTTTACCTGCATAATATTAAGTAACATTTATACATCACTCAGGAAATTTTGTGCAGATAACCTTCTTAATAAATGGTTTGCCCAAAATATATCTCTTCAAAACAATGAGGATATTTGTAGATACAATATTTTGTCGACTGTGAAAAATGTAGGTGTAATGCTTTTCTTGAATAATCACTTAACTGACAGAATAAGCAAAACATGTGAATCACACTATTACTGCTTCATGGTTATATTCTCCTTAAAATTACTACCAAAGCCTGAGTGAAACTGCATCAATTTCTAAGCGCTAACAATTTTATGTCATTGTTTCCCAGTCCTGTAAATGTTATGGTTCACCATAACAAATGTCCAACTTGTCCAGAGTCTTCCATCCATTTGCATGCAATCAGTGTATTACAGTTTGAAATGTATTTTATAGGCAGCAGTAGCTCCCCAGGCATTCATTGCAATACCGCATGGCTCATGGCAGGGAAGGAAACTGTACTCTTCAGTATAGCAGCAAGCGATATTGTAGTATTGTGTGTCCTACAGTTCTAGACAGTGCAGGAGTCAATTGTACAGGGGTTGCATTATTTAAAGAGTGGCAGTGTAGCAGACTGTGTGTCTGTTGATCATATAATGCAGGAGATAGGCAGCAAAGGGGTTACATTATATAAGGCATGTACAACATTGCAATCTATAGGTAATGTGATATACTGTGGAGGGGAAGTACAGTATATATATATATATATATATATATATATATATATATATATATATATATATATATATATACATATATATACTAAGGATGCACAGTGGGGTAGAACTGTGTAATGAGGTTTTCCTGGGGTATACTGATAATGAACAGTGGGGCAGCACAGTGTACTCTATATTGCTATAGTGCCTGGATGTACAAACAGCCATTTGGGTGTAGACTGCAGAATGTCATTGTAAGGATCATCAGTGCAGATGAATGCCACTATATGGATGAACAACATGGTTCAAAAAGTTGCTGAAATGCACTAAACTCATTATCCATTCCTATGTGCTTCTTCTCAATTCTATCTCATTTTGAGTTCATATCCTGATGGCTGTCACAAACATGTAAAGTCCTGCCATGTTCCCAGCTACATTGGTATTTAATGCTATTTGTATAGCCTATTAATACCCAGGAGAGTCTAGTAAGTAGTTGGAAAGTGTCATAGCAACAAATATGGCATATGCTATCTCCTCCATCTCCAATGGACAATCACATCATCTCTAGGCTATTGAAAAGGAGAAAGGAGGAACTTCAACTTCAGTATTAGTCAAGTAACTGGGTGTCAGCTATCATCTTTGTCAAGACTTATTCCACTCAGGGAATGAGTGTCCAGTCACCAGAATCTTCTTCTCTATATCCTTCACCTCTTATCACTCATAACCTTGTCCTCATCTCTTCACTCTCCCCCTCCTGCTGCATCATTCTCACCTTCCTCAGTGTCCTTGTTGCATTCTTCCCTGTGGTATATCTTGGCTCATTCTGTCCTCCCTTTACTATTCATACAAGTCTTGTGTAGTGTTCTATTCCTCCCCTTGTGCACACTTTCCATCCCATCTGGCAGAATGCCAATTTCCCCTACTTCCTTGCTGCTCTCTATATGATACTTCATACCTACATATTGCTCTGTATTCCTCAAGTGCTTTTCAGTACTGCCTACAAAAGTGCTTACACCTTCGTTCCATATCTTCTCTCTTTTTTTTGGGGGGGGGTCTGCTTCTCCCACTTTCTCCCATAATTTTTTTCAATAACTCTCCATATAACTGTACTCCTTAAACTGCTACTGCCCATATCCTTCTTAACACAACTCTTCATACATACATGATCCAAATACTCTATTCCAGCAGGTTACACCATAACCATAATTTCCAAGTTATCTAGAGAAATTCAACACACACCTTTTATATGTAAACATACAGTGACAGCTACTACACCCACAATTAATCATTAATCACTTAATTGGAGTGTAAAATATTGTTACTGTAGTCTTTTATTCATTAGCTCTGGCATGATGCTAATACATTATTTCAAGCCAGAGGATGAGGAGGATGTTATCTACCAGCTCAAACTGCCAAAAAAGTTGTCTTGTATTGAGCAGTAATGCAATGATCCCCTGCTTTAGAGGGATTCATACTCTGCATAATATAAATATCAAATTTTAACAAATTTGTACACAATGCAAAATGTCTGCATAATGTATTACAACTTTCTTTACTTGTTATAGCATATACATGATCTTGAATTACTTGCTTTAGTTTCCTGTTTATCTTGCCAAGATAAAAAGCAACATAAACAACACAATTAAAATGTTCTTCAGCCTCATATCTTTCCCATTTCTTCTTAACACAATAATATAAGCTATAACATGGGCTATTAGCAATGAACCTCCAACTCCCAAAAAAATCATATTTCTTTCTAGTAAATTATTGTTGTCACATTACTTCTATAATATTAAGGGTTATCAACCATGACCCCAGAGATGGCTATATTACTTTTTCAGATGTTCCACTTTTTACTTATTATGTTCTTAACAGCAAAATTATCAACATTATCAACATACTCATCCAGGAGGGATCGCTCTTGTTCTGCTCCATTATTAACTACACACTGTATGCTTTATTCCCCCTCATTTTCACACCCTAATAATGAGATTTTGAATTTCCCATTTCTCTCTTTTCTTTCTTGTGCAATTTCATTATATTGAACTTCAGGAAAAAAACATTGTGTAAATATTCTTTTTAAATTCTCTCTCTCTCTCCAGAACCTGATCATTTGACTTCTAAATGTGTCCAGTTGTAGACTCTTTGAATGTGCACTGCTGTAGTGAATATAAGAACCACACGGGCCTACTTTTTGTACAACCTGATGCTTAGCACGGTTTTCATAGTCCAAGGCTTCACAAATGACTTACATTTATCTGCGAAGAGTGGCGCAGCACTGATATGCAAATAACGTCAGTGAAAGTCAGTTGTGATGAATTCAGAAAAGCAAAATCTTTTTTTGAAAACTGACCATCTTCCTGCAAAAGAGCAAACTGTGTAAAATTCAATTTTACAAAGTAACAAATTACTTCAGCTAAGCTTCACGGGTCATGCTATTTTCCCTTTTTTTTTTTTTTTTTAAATATCATAGGAGAACATGGCTAAGTCCAGTCATGCTTAAAATGTTTAAGGAAAGCTGCAGACCGTGCAGCACATAAAATTTAATGTTTTTTAAAAGAAAAGGGATTCATAATATTTTATGTAGGGGTATTATTTTGTGAACACTCTGATGGTTTCATAGATCCCCCCCTTTTTTTTTTGTTTATTTATTTTATATGAAAAAGCAGTGCTGGTAAGAAATACATAAGACAGTATAGAAAAAAGGCTAAGGGAAGAAGCGCTGAGGAAGTTCCAGTTGGAGTTCTAGGTCACAAAACCTCAAACACGTTAACTGCCAGACATTGTTGCAGTGGAGGACCCTGATAATAAGGGAGTAGGGGCCAGTGCTGGTGCAGTGGTTGGCACCAACTCGGATAGTGTGTCTCCAACACACTGAAGAGAGACTTCAACCGGCCAGATCCTCTTATCTACTACCTTTAGCAGTACATCTCCTACCAAGCTCTTTTTGTAAGGTTTGTCAAGCTGGCACATGCCAGCATGCCTGTATGACCAGTGCCTCCATCAAATCCTGCAAGGGCCTCCTCGGACCGGTGGAAGGCAACATTTCCCTAGCATGTAAAACACATGCCTGGCCTGCTCCTGATGGATGTGAACCTGTAAAAGAAGGAAAATAAAGTTAGAAAAACAAAACAATAAAGGAGAAAGAAATGCATAGTCAAAATAAGAACTAAAATAAAGTGGTGGAGAGAGACAAAATAGAAAATGCACAATAAATCCACACATCATGTTTATATACCATTTCATAAACTATTAAAATATTGCAGTAAAATCTTTATTGAAGTAAAACGTGTGTACAGGAAGTGGTTATGCATACAGTGGGAATATTCATTTGGGAAGCACTTTTTCACTTGAGAAGAATGATACGAGAAGTGCTTATGCATACATCAGATTATTTCAAATGGCAAGTTCTTATGACTTCTTGTGCATACAATACAGTACTAAAAATACCCATTCTAATTATTAGAAGTAATAATTATTATAAGTAATCAGATAAAAGCAGTAATATTATCTTGAAATGTAATGATTTCAGTTGCATCTCTTTCATCTGCAAAGTTATAAAAATATTTTCCTTTTGACCAGCACAGAAAAGTTGTAGAAATAGTACAGCAGTTATCCACAGGCATATTTCCCTCTCGCTTTTTTTTTTTTTTTTACAGAAATATGATGATTTCAAATCATTTTTTATACTTCTTACACAAATTGCAAACTTGTAAAACAGAATTCTCTTGGACTTCACTTATACTTACCAGAAGATTCAAATAGCCTTTCCCAACATGAATCATTGTCATGGAGAAAGTAGAGCATTATCATGGTCTCCTTGTCATACCACCTAGGAGCTTGGCCTTGTGCCTTCACAGGTGATGCCATCATTCAAAGTGCCAAAAAGCAACAATGAGAAAAGTATGTTCAGGGATCTATTAATTAGGATAAGACCTACTTCCTGTGTGGTGTGACATCAGCTTAACTAAACCCTGTTCACTAGCCGGAGCATTACAGCAGCTATTGATATTATTGGCAAATTTGGTTAACTGTTTTGTCAAATACCTTTTTTTTTCTTAAATGAACCCAGTTACCCTTCCCTTCTATGCATGATTAAAATGGAAGAACATGATTAAGAATGGCTATTGATAATGCTTGATGGCAAAGATTTTTTTTTTTTGTACTCTAACACCAGTATGTCTCATGTAGTACAGCAGAACTTTTTCTTGGAGGGGTGGAAATAAATGTCACTATGTGTGCTGTTTTTAAATGTTAGGGCATTATTATTTGTTTGAGGTGCTGTGGTGTGACATAGAATATTGGATTGGCATGGATTACACTTCAGATTGCTGCAAAATGACATTCAGGTGACTGCATTTTTTCTTTTTTTCTTTACTATATTCTGATTTTGGCAAGTCTATAGCCATTCCCACATTCCCTCAGTGGATCCATATCAGTCTCATGTGTGTTCATGTTACTTTGGCCACATGTTACTGTACAATGTTATGTTAATTCCTTCCTAAGGTACGTGGCATTGCCTCTTATTGCTTTGTATTTTCTATATTATTATTAAGTATGTGGAGCTTTTCTCCCCGGGCCTCTACTAAAAATGGAAATATCTCCAGCTAGACTAGCCCGGTCAACAAATGTAAAATAAATAAATAAAAAATAAATAAATGTTCATGATTGGTAAAAATCAAAAATTCACTGATTCATATCAAGACATGTTTGTGTACTATTACAATTCATAGAGATGAATGCAAATTAGCCTAATTTGCATATAACTTGCATAAATGGCCCTGAATTTTTGCCATTAAGTTGAGCATCACCATATTAATTAATCAATATCCAATGCAGGCAGCAAATGCATTAGGATTCCACAAACTTATTACAGTAAAGAAAGTTTAAAAATATCATAATTTAATAAGAATCACGTAACATTTTACTTCATTATTGAATTAAGGGTCACATTTAATTGATTTACATATATAATGTGCATGGTGTTATAGCAGTGACTGCTACATTTGTGCCAGTTGGATGATGGATTTCATGGCAGCAGCCAAAGAAATAATCACTGATGACAAAAAATTATTATTATGTGATATAATTTACTGACTGTACATACATGTGTATAAATGTAGCAATTTACTACTGAAGTTTCACATTGCTAAGGATATCAACAGGTATGTGTGATGAAATGGAGATTTTTAGAGTGACAGTGATGAATAAAATATGGCAGGGTTATGAGTAAAAATGGCACAGGAAAGGGGGCATCAGTGTTTTCTGTGACAAAAGTGATTGCCTTCATTATCCAACTGAACTGTATGTAATATAAGGCAATATTCCATGGCTATGTTGAGATTTCTCTACGTAGTTATGTGGTTTGTGTTAAGTAACATTTTTATTTAATGTGCATGGCAGGAAGACTTGGTAGGTGTTTTGTACTTTAAAAGGTGATCACATCAAAAGAATATTGTCACACTTTCTGACTGTGGCCATTTGTTCTCTCTTTTGCATATGTTGTAATGATATAAAATAAGAGATCAAAGCAGAGAAAGGATAACTTCAGCCATGAGGCCATGGCAGCACTTGGGACATATGAGAAATTTCTTTTTGGTAAAGGGGGGCCCAGACAAGTTGAAAGGAACAAGTCCTGTAATCAAATAGTTGTTCAAATTAATGCATTGAGCAGCAGAAAGTAAGTAATGGCACAGTGCAAGAAAAGGGGAAATTATATTATAGTGTGTGCTGGAAGGAAGGTCAGACAGAATGCAATTTCCTGGACCACTATGGGGTATGTGGGGGGGGGGGTCAGAATCTTATTCAGTTAATACTAGATAAGAAATACTTTCTGTCCATCCATGGAGATGACTATGATACAGACAATGGTGGAAGAGGAATAATTTCATGCGGTATGGACACTGCTCCATCTTACAAATGTCTGCAACAGCAGCAACGCTCATGAAGGCTGGTTTAAAATCAGTAACATACAGTTATATAGAATTAATTGAATGATGGCAAAGAATGGTACTAATGATATCAAAATGTATTATTATTAGGTGAACCTTGTAGATCAGCAAAGAATGGAGATGAAGGCAGTGTGCATGGTAAGTGCCCCACTCACCCCCTTGTATGCACACATTGCTGTACGTTATTCCATTATTATTAATGTTTTCAAACATTTTTTTAGAGTCAGCAACAGAAACAAAGAGTTCATCTATGCCTATAAATTTGGAAGATGGCAGCAGAATGGATGCTGCTGCTGCTAACGAGGATGATAATGATTACATAGTCATATTCACGAGGCAGCCTGAGGAAAGTGACATGCAGTCCCCAAGTTTAATAGTAGGAGCTCTCACCCCACAACATGTTAGAACTCTGCAAAAAGTGACAGAGCATCATAAACTCAAGCACAAATTGACATGCCACGTATACTTGTACAAGAAGAACACCCCTGTACTTCTACACCAGTACCTCCAAACCCAAAAGAACACTTGAGGATGATGAGAGGAAAGTAAAGGAATTTCTTGCAGCTACCCCAGTAAGCACATAAAGCATTGACTGCATAATAGGAAATGTGCTGTGACATTGTTGGGGCTCATAGCATTGCCACAGAGAGTTGGCAGGAAAGGATCAGAGTCATCAGGGTATGAGTGATGATTTTCAACACAACTTGGAAATGGTAGAGAGTAGGGATAATGCCATGATCACAGTGATGTATATTATGGTGGCACTCCATTCATCAAGGGCACCTCCATTCATACACTAGTTAGGACATAGCAGAATCAAGCTTGAGTCAGTCTTACAAGGGGCAGGGGAAGGAGTACCATCCAGACACTTGTGGGGAGATCACATGATAATATAATACTGCTGCTTTTCAGGGCAGTTAATGTCTGTAGTCAAGGTGAACAAGCATAACATATTTCATTCAGGCCATGTCACCATTTATCTATACCTAGCAGAACCTCACATTTGAGGTCATGATATTGGTCATGCGGCACTATCAGATCAGTGACAGCAGGATCGCCTGCATCAAGTAGGTCACAACATCAGACCAATTCATTTTACAGTTCTTGTGGTAACCCCTCCTCAAAACCACTTGTATCATCACCTAGCCTAACAATTGGAGATGTATATGACTCATTTGATCTTGAACTACTGTGAATAAGCCTCAAAGACACAGCTGACTGTTTCACTGGAATGGTGGTTGTGGAGGGAAGATTGCAAATGCATACATTTCATCTCTGTAAGACTAGTATGTACACCATCGATGAAAGGTAGCCAAAAAACAATGCTACATGGATAAACATTCTATATAGGTGACAGTTACCTACAATATAAATGTAGTAATGCACAAAAATTTTCAGAAGAAATATATCATAAAGTAAATGACACATTAAAATGAGCATCCTGCCATATAATCCTAGACTGCTGCCACTACACCCTCTCCACTGCACAAATGATGCTAGTTTTTATGTTTCTGAATTCAGAGGTTATTGGGTATGACAGCATACATTATTCTAATTTGCAGCACCACAGAATAATCTAAGAAGAGATAGCATAATATAAAAAAGCAGTATAATTAATTTTCATTAATCTGGCAATGAATTAACTAATGAAGTGTTTCACTTGACGATATTCATTACTTTTGCAAAATTAAGCAATCAGTAAAGCAGAACCTTTTCATCAAAGTGGACAAAAACTGTGAATTATTTTTAATGGTCCTGATGACATCACTGAACAGAAGTCAGTGAACACTCAGACATGACAATAATATAAGTAACGTTTATAAAAGATAATAAAAAAAAAAAATCAAAATTAAGATAAGAGAAAATGTCAGATGAGCAGCGACAACAGACCATGCACTCCACAGCATAACCTGTGTGCATCAGTTATATTCTATGTGTGTGTGTGTGTGTGTGTGTGTGTGTGTGTGTGTGTGTGTGTGTGTGTGTGTGTGTGTGTGCGTATGTATATGTGTGTGTGTGTGTGTGTGTGTGTGTGTGTGTGTGTGTGTGTGTGTGTGTGTGCGTGTGTGTGTGAGTTTGTGTGTGTGTGGGGTCTATATCAGAACACCGAAAGGTCCATCACTATCGCACACTCACCTCACCTGCGCCCTAACCTTAACTCACCTAACCCACCCTAACCCTCACATCCACACAATTGCACACATACCTCCCTTTCCCCTAACCCTAACTCACCTAACCCATGCCCAATCGCACACTTACCTGAACCCGACCCGTAACTTTCCACCACAGCACTGAAAATAGCGAAACGATAGAAACAGACAACCAAATTCTTTCCCTAGGAAGAATTTACCTCTGAAAGGTCCCTGTAGCAAGTGTAGTGAGGGTTATACATACCTTGGTATCCACAAAGATAGACAATCTATGCATTCCTACAGTACCCCTATGAGGGGTCAAACATATCCACTAAGACCCTTATGATGTCCCTGCCCACTCTGAATCTATCAAGGATTTCCTGATTATTAAAGTTATAATGTGTAATCATTTGTTTATATTTTCACCTTCTTGGCCAGTGAGCACCTCTGGACACAAGCAGTTTTGGCCCAAACAAGAAAAGCAAGTCATTCCTGAAAATGGCAAAGCTAACAGCAAGTGACAGCATTTTTGTTGATTACAACTCTGATAGGTTTTTGTGAGACTTCTCCTTATATAGAGTGTCTGTAAACAGCAGTGAAAAGTGGGACAATTTAACTATAATTTGCAAATAGTGTAAAACATAATTCATTAGCATATAAAGCTTACATCACTCTTCATTTACTTCTTATTATTTGCACATTTGCATAAGCACATTTGAGGTCATCTCACATTGGCTTAAATAGCTTCTGTCAATTGCAGCTCAGTTGCGCTTGCCCACAAACATAGTGGATAGCCTTAGCACATTTGCATAACTTATCATGAATACCAGCCTTAATTTTCCTGTTTAAGATCTCTTAATTTTTTTATGCCAAAAACTGGTCCACTTCCTGTGAATTGTATGCTGCAAACTGCAAAAAATGAGACACTATTAAATCAGCCAGTTTCTCTGACCACATATCGGCTGACTCATAAAATAGTTTTGCATAACTGGAGGCCATCACAGATCCCATATCTATATTAGATACTTGTTGATAATATCTTTTGTTAAGAAGAAATGAAACGTGTGTATATATATATATATATATATATATATATATATATATATATATATATATATATATATAGTTTCACTTCATAATACTGAATTATCAAAACATTGAAAATGAGAAAACTTCATAATATGGAAGCTCAAAATATTGAAAATCAAAATCCTGAAAACAAAATCCTGAATGTCAAAATACTGAAAGCAGATAAGATACATATACTGACTGTAAACAACAAAAACCTAATTACATTCCTTCAAATATAAGCTGGGGGGCAAGACCCCCTGCACCCCCCATGTGGGGGTCTGTACCCCCCCACACCTCCTGCTACTTAAATATATCAACTCCAAGATTGCACTTAGTGTAGTGAAGTGCAATCTTGGAGTTGATTTATTTAAGTAGCAGGGGGTGTGGGGGCACAGCCCCCTATTTGGGGGGTGCAGGGGTGCTTGCCCCCCTGCTTATACTTGGTGGAAAGTAATATGATTTATATTGTTTAAACTCAGTATATGTATGCTGTGTGTTTTCAGTATTTTGAGTTTCAGTATTTTGAGTTTTCAGGATTTTGAACTTTTAGGATTTTGGTTTCAGTGTTCTAAATTTCAGTATTGTGATATTTCGGTATTATGAAGTGAAACCAAATATATATATATATATATATATATATATATATATATATATATATATATATATATATATATTATTTAATATACCATGCCAATCAATTTTATTTTATCTGTCATCATCAATTTTGTCAATAATCATGAATATAAATTGTGCCATGGGATGCTTACTAGAATGCTTATATAATGCATTAGACAACTTCTTGTTTCTTATGTCACTCGTGTGCTCAGAAATGCATATTCTCAGATTACGTGAGGTTTGTCCGACATAAAAAGTTGAACAAAAACAGGTAGCCAAATAAATCACCCAATCAGTACTACAATTTCACAAAAACCTGATGTCATATACTTTAGAAATATTTTTACTACTAAATTGTCTAATTGTCTAGATTTTAATACATATTTGCACAACGAAGAGTGGCCACAAGGGCAACAAGCTGTAAGTATTCCACTATCCAATGTGGACTGATGTACCTGATCTACAGCAAATTTGTTATTTTTATAATAATTGAAAAAAGAGCCTAACGTTTTTCCCCTACGAATTGAAACCAAACATTTAGATGTAAGAATGTCAGATAACCTATCATTCGCATGTAAAATGTCTCAATGTTTTTGGATGACATCCATAAACATATTAGTATTATGTCCATAGGTAGTAACTAGCCTCAGGGTCGAGTTGCCATTCTGATCCCTATGTTTATAATTAAGAAGTGTTCTCCTATCCTGCCTGGATGCCCAGCTTATGGCCTGAGTAACACATAACCCACTTATCACAAACCTATTAACTAGGTCCTGTTTATTGCATTCGTAGCTTACTCACTAAAAGTCCATCATTGTTGACTAACCCTGATTTCTTTGGATGAAAAGGACTGTTTATGTTATTCCTATGTCCTCTGGAATCACTAAATAAAAAGCACGCACAACTAATGTAACCAACCAAGTTTCCTGCATAACTATAACTTTTCAACCAAAATCAAAATTATTTTATATAAGAAATGATATGCTTCATCAGCAGATTCTATTTTTAATCAACTACAGTGGCCAAAGCTTTCCATTTATGATCTTGCAGCTGGCAACACTGGTCTGAAAGGAGGGTTCACTTAGTTTTATATGCCTGTGGAATGCCAAAGAAGACAGGAATTAGTGTCTTTGAAACCAAGCACATACACATTGCACATTCTGTGAAATGAAAACCTTTAATGAACATATCTAACAACATCTCACATTGGTTCTTAATAGCAGTCATGTTAATTAATTTATCATAGTATCAGATGACATCAGTTCTATTTTGATCACATATATCTTAGTGTCAAATATAAACCAGATACCACCCCTATCAGATTTCATAAAATGTCTAGTAAAATGACTATAATTTTATTTAAGGCATACCTTTCAGAAGGGTTTAAATTAAAATAATGCTTCACTACAGGATGATTTCAAAACATGTTTCATTTCTCTTTCACACACTGCTTCAAATGTGGCAATAGCAGAGTGCAAGACAGGAATAAAATTACTAGGTTTACTGCAGACCTATTATTCTCAGTTCTCAATTCTCCTGACACATCAAGAAAGTTAAAATTCAACTGTCTTGCAAACATTTTCAGTGAAATTAAAGTGTCAGCCACTATAGCCCTTTGGTTGACTATTATTGACAGTCTTTTTGAGTAGATTATATGAGTCTGTCAGTGTTTTTTATTTATTTATTTATTTATTTTAATACTATTTTTGAAAGATTAGTTACTTTCAACTTTGTTTGTCCTGGGAGTAAAATCAGAAAAATAGATAAAGATAATATGTGGTCTCACACACACACACACACACACACACACACACACACACACACACACACACACACACACACAAATACATAGCAGGTTTACCACTATTACTTATACACAAGGTACAGGAGTACCTCTATGCTTAAACAATCACTTCAAAAACAAAACAAAAACAAAACAAAGCTAAAATGTTAGGCCCACCTCTCTTCAAAAGTTATATACTGAAATATACATTTTTTTAAATGTTGTTTATGAGCCATAAATCAGGAATAACATTTGGAAAGTCTGCAGATGCCAGTCACTTTTTAACTTTATTTAGGCTGTGTAGCTTATTTGCAGGTATACATACTGCATGTCATGTTCTGCTGGGTACACAGTATTATAACATCACTTCTATAATACTACTCCACAGTTATTACAGACATGGGAGGTAGTCTGTTTCCTTGCATTTCTCTATGCACTGGCTGTACATTGCATTTCTTGTGTCCTTCAATCCTCTTTACAATGCTGTTTCCTGTGCAGTAGGGCAACAGTTCATAAACCATGTGTGCAGATAAAGTGCATGTTGTATTCATGAATGCTGGTTC
The DNA here is from genome assembly GCF_019279795.1 of Protopterus annectens. Taxonomy (NCBI): domain Eukaryota; kingdom Metazoa; phylum Chordata; order Ceratodontiformes; family Protopteridae; genus Protopterus; species Protopterus annectens. The sequence goes on from NC_056735.1 coordinate 203,487,038, forward strand.
ACATCATACAAACATCTACAGGGCTGAAGGGTACAATAATAAATAGCAAAATGTGTTAGTGATATAGAGGTAGTTGTAAGAGAGAAGCAGCTATGAAAAAGCTGGTGTAGCGGGTTCCAATTATCTTAAAGAGAAGTGAAGGGAGGAATGAAATATATACATGTAAGTAGGTATTAAAGTGAAAATAAATGTCAAATATACATTCATCATTGTTGTTTTAGAACTGTTATATATGCTAAAGATGTGCCATGGTGATCAAAAAGCAAGAAAAAGAAGCGTTAACAGCTAGAAGAAAGTGCTGATCCAGACCAAGGTAATAGATTACAGACTGGGAAACCATGAGCAGATATCCATCATTCTGAGTCTGTTCTGCAGATCCAGATGTGAATCCCCTTTAGACCAATGAAAGCAGTGCTATTAATTTTAACCCCTTTACTTATTGGTATCATTCCCCAGGATTTAATAAAATCCATGTAGGCTCTGTGTCGAGCCTACATAGGTTCATAGGTTCATGGGTGTATACTAGGCTAATGGCCCTGGGGCCTTTACAAGTCCAGCCATAGGATTACCCTAGCATAGTGCCACCCAACCTTAATTCCCAGTGCCTCTGTCAAGTAGAGCCACAGGAGTTATCCCCAAGGTGAATTTTCTGTTTCCCATTCACTCAGTAAGATTTCTCTTGAAGAGACTCAGTGAGGTGCTCTGCTTGACATGTATGGGAAGTCTGTTCCATAGCATGGGCAGTCCCTGGGTTATGAATATGTCCCTCCAGCATGATCTGTTGATTGTGGCAATGAGGTTGAGGTCTCTGGGGTGTGTGGTGTGGAGGGATTGGGATTTATTTAGATGTAGGATTTCTAACAGAGCTGGCTCAGACATGGCTTTGTAAGTCAAGCAGAGATCACCTCTAAGCAGGTGATATGAGACAGAGAATAGTTGGAATTTTTTTACTCTGTCCATATAGGACAAGTGTTTAGGGCCTAGGATCCTCTTTGTGAGATACTATAGCGGCCTCTATAGTTGTTGCAGGTGTCTAGTGAGGTACATGCCAAATGGGGCATTGTACTTGATGATTGACCTAATGAGGGATTGAGTAGAGGGAGACAATGATGTCTTTCTTCCTGGATGCAAAAACCCTTAGTAATGAGATGTGCCACATAGAAGGAGTTTCTGACCGCAGTGGCAATGTGGTGATGAAAAGAGAGGTTGCTGTCAACCTGTGTTCCCAGATTTCTTATAAAGCCTTTTGTGTTCAGTGGACTACCATCAATGTAGTAATTCATGGGAACTAGGTTTTTCCCAAAGGGGATGATGACACATTTTTTGGCATTGAGCTTAAGGCCATGGTTCTGACACCAGTTGTTCATCTCAGTGAGTCCATTTTGTAGGCTGTCAACATCACTTTGGGAATTAATAATAGCTCACGACTTGCAATCATCTGCAAACTTTGTCAGCCAGAGTCCCTTCGTGTTGGTCTGAACTTCAGAGAAGTAGATACCAAACAGGAGAGGACCCAGGACTGAACCCTGTGGGACTCCACTTGTGACTAGTCGGCAGACTGACTTGGAGTCAGCTACTTTCACACTGTGGGGTCTATCTGTGAGCCAGTTTGCAACCCACCTAGTAATATAGGGGTTGATGCCTAGCTTAGTGAGTTTTTCTATGATTCCTGAGTGGGGAATGGTATCAAAAGCCTTGGCCAAATCAAGGTAGGCTGTATGAACCACCATGCTTTCATCCACAGTTCTGGTGACTGACTCAAAGAAGTCAACCAAGTTGAGCAGGCATGATCTACCCTTCACAAAACCAAACTGTGTGGGATCCAGAGTTTGGAGAGTCTCTATAGCCTTGTTATTAGGTCCATGATGATATGTTCCATAGCTTTGCATATCAGGCTGGTCAGGCTAATGGGGTGATAGTTCCCAGGGTCTGTAGTTGCTCCTACTTTGTGGAGAGGGATGACTGTAGCAGTGCACCATTTGGTAGGGACAAAGTCTGAGGTGAGGCTGTGATTGAACAGGGCACACAAGTGAGCTGTCAGTTCACTGTGTAGTTCATGTAGAACACAGCTAGAGATACTGTCAGGTCCCCTAGAAGCTGCATTCTTGGCCTTGGACAGTGCTGTTTTAACCTGTGCAGCAGTAATACTGGGTGCCTGGCAATCTACTGGTATTGTGATTGGTCCTTTGGGGGGAAGGGTAAAGTTGGCACTGAATCTGTCTGCCAGTACATTGGCAATATCTGTTGGCTTGATATAGGAGGTACCACTGTGCAGTAGCTCACAGCAAATCTAGGTATTGCCGTGGAGATTATATAATTATAGAAGGCCTTGTGGTTATCTTTACTATCTGCTGCAATTCTGTTTTCATAGCTAGCTTTAGAGGATTTGATGAGGGATCTGAACTTTTTGTTGAGGCTGATAAGGGAGTTTTTCCAGTCTTGGGACTTCACCTTATTCCACATCAGTTTCCTCCTTCTGTTGTAGAGTTTTTTTATGGTAGGGGACCACCAGATTAGCTTCCTTTTTTTGGAGGAGAGCATCTTGGTTCTATTGGGTATGGCGAGATCTATGCATTTGGTGTACGTGTTCATACAGTGCATTAGTGTATGATTCGGTGATCATACAACTATTCTCCATTCGCATGGGTGTTGTGAGGTTAGCCACTTCTGTTTTTGGAGCCAAAAGTTAGCTTTGGAGAAGTTGTTCATGATGGTTACCTTTGTGGTGGGGGGTGTGGATTTCCAAGGTGATTAGTTTGTGGTTGGATCTAACCAGGGAGGAGCTGACTATTGGTGTAGAACAATGGTCACACGTGTTAGTAATGACAAGTTCAAGGATATTGGTACCTTTAGTGGGGGTAAGAACAAGTTGGTCCAGAGCATTGGAATTAATGAACTCTAGGAAACATTGGGCAGGTGTATTGGTACATGAGTAGTTTTCCCAGTTAATGGAGGGGTAGTTGAAATCACCTAGTAAGAGAATGTTAGGTTGGACCCTAATATTCTCCACGATGCTTAGGAACGTGGCATATGAGTCTTGGGACATGGTTGGGGACCTATAGCAGGCTACGACCTGAATCGCTGTCTTACCCAATGTTAGCTGCACCTGGAGTATTTCTGATGCATTATGTTGGGCTACCAGTCTGGAGGTGTGTGCATCCTTTATGAATATGGAAACACCACTGCCTTTGGAGCTTCAGACCAAGTTCTAGGGCCGAAAGGTGTGGAATGAGTTATAGCCTGGTAGTGCAGGGGTGCTTTCTGCTGCCTTGAACCAGGTCTTTGTTACAGCACAAATGTTGATGCTCTCCCTTTTAAGGAGTGCTTTGAGTGATAACATTTTGAGATTTAGACTTCTATCGTTGATCAGCATGACCCTCAGATTGCATTTGTTTGTAGCTGTTACAGTGATAATTTGGTCTTTGGAACACTGCCTAAAAAAGGCATTATAGGGGTGGCAAGAGCCTTGGCCAGTATTCAGAATCGCAGGTGTGACAGATGTAGGCCACCTCTGGCAAAGCATTGAGGCCTGTCAATCATGCCTTCCCAGGCAGCAGATACTGGATCCTCTTATAATGACTCCAGAAACTTATCCAATTGTTGAAATCAATCATTTTCTGCTTGTGCTGTGGTATCCCAGAACGTATCTGTGTACACAGCCAAAGATCCCTCTCTGCAGCATGCCATGCATATTAATTATGGCACACTGCTAAGACACAGCATAGGAACAGGGATATTGAATTTGTGTAGGGAAAAGTGTAGAGGCTACCCATGGTTGTGGATGGCCTGTACTGCTCCCACTGCTGTTGAAATGGTGTGATGTGGGTCAAATGTGTAATATTTTATTTTAATTTCATACGTGGCGTATGAGTCTTGGGACATGGTTGGGGACCTATAGCAGGCTACGACCTGAATCGCTGTCTTACCCAATGTTAGCTGCACCTGAAGTATTTCTGATGCATTATGATGGGCTACCAGTCTGGAGGTGTGTGCATCCTTTATGAATATGGAAACACCACTGCCTTTGGAGCTTCAGACCAAGTTCTAGGGCCGAAAGGTGTGGAATGAGTTATAGCCTGGTAGTGCAGGGGTGCTTTCTGCTGCCTTGAACCAGGTCTTTGTTACAGCACAAATGTTGATGCTCTCCCTTTTAAGGAGTGCTTTGAGTGATAACATTTTGAGATTTAGACTTCTACCGTTGATCAGCATGACCCTCAGATTGCATTTGTTTGTAGCTGTTACAGTGATAATTTGGTCTTTGGAACACTGCCTAAAAAAGGCACTATAGGGGTGGCAAGAGCCTTGGCCAGTATTCAGAATCGCAGGTGTGACAGATGTAGGCCACCTCTGGCAAAGCATTGAGGCCTGTCAATCATGCCATCCCAGGCAGCAGATACTGGATCCTCTTATAATGACTCCAGAAACTTATCCAATTGTTGAAATCAATCATTTTCTGCTTGTGCTGTGGTATCCCAGAATGTATCTGTGTACACGGCCAAAGATCCCTCTCTGCAGCATGCCATGCATATTAATTATGGCACACTGCTAAGACACAGCATAGGAACAGGGATATTGAATTTGTGTAGGGAAAAGTGTAGAGGCTACCCATGGTTGTGGATGGCCTGTACTGCTTCCACTGCTGTTGAAATGGTGTGATGTGGGTCAAATGTGTAATATTTTATTTTGATTTCTTTTTCCATTTTTTACTTGTTTGTGTGGCGCCGAAAAGAGCACAGCAATGCCAAGCTGTGCTCACATACAGACAGCTGACACCTGCCAGACATCTAAAAATAGAAACCGGATGCCATTAATTATCATAATTATGTATTTTTGTAATTTTAAATAATTTTTTCTGTTTTTTTTTTTTAATTTTTGTTTGCATAGCATGGCGTAGAGCACTGCAGAGCCGAGCAGTGTTCATACATACATAGCCGACAGTTGATAGACATTTAAAAATAGAAACCGGATGTCATTGATTATTTATGTCTGGGATTATTTAAGCACGTTTGCGTGGCATGCCATGATTCTTATATGTGAAGGCAAACTAGTTTTCATAATATCCAAGTAGCTAAATGGGTAGGGAGACAGCCTAATGTTTAGGAGGTCCTGTGTTCGAATCCATACCAATGATAAGATGGCTATAATTTAATTTATTATATATGTTTAATTTTAAAAACAAATTTGCAAAATATGGCACTGCTGCACTGGGTTGAGCATTGCTAAAACATGCCAATGGCTACTTTTGTTTGTGTGGTGATAAGCTTAGCTAAAACCTCAGTTGTGCAAGTTTTCTCACTGCTTAGCTCAGCTTAGCCGGTTTGTGTGCTGCTAAGCAACGCAGAGCTTTTTTGAATGCTGCTCAGTGACATGTAAGAATGGAAAAACAGGCTATATTAAGTGCAATAGGTGGGAATTCTGCATCATTCCTTGAAGTCTAATCAAGTGTGGATATGGCAGGTGGCGTTGGTGAAGGTGCAGTTCATGAGTCCAGGGTCTTTGTTGGGCTTCTGGTGAAAAATCATGAACTCAGGCTGCAGGGATGTTTCCAGGGCTCAGACTGTATGGCAGAGGCCTGAGACCGGTTGGCCATGGAACTCACCAGTGTTACTGGTATCCTCCACACAGGTGAGCAGTGTCCTTATCATTATAATGACCTGAAGAAGAGAAAGAGGCAAACCTTGGACACCTGAGTCCAAGAAGCTAGACCTGGGAATGCCCCACAAATATGTAAGTATGTTTTCCTCTGTTTTACCAATTTGTAAGCTGAATGTCTGCAAAACTGGTATGCATAATGGTATGCTTCTCTCCCAACAAATGCAGCTGAAAGGGCTTACTATGTTGAGCCCCATGGCAAGTGCCTGGCCAGGTTGAACTGTGAGTGTGGCATGTACGGATTTATTATGCTAACTGTACTGCAATAAGCAAGAAAGAGTAAAGCATTTACTGCAATAAAGTGCACACCATAAAAACTGTAGTGCAATAAATGGGCAAGTAGAGCTGTGGTGCAATAAATGAGCAATAAAAACTGTATTGTAATAAACAATAAACAATACCAATAAGAGTAAGCAAAATATTGTACAGCAGGATTGTGTTGTCATAACCATTGCAGTAGAGTTGTATGCATTACCTGTCTATGTTAAGGTTGCTGCAGTCAAGTGTAACACTGTAATAGCTGTAGAATACAAATGTAATGGCCTGCAAACTGTATTCTTTTACTCATAGTATGGTACAAGCCTGTCTCCAGGGCAATATCAGTCACATAATGCTCTCTGTTCCTCCCACTACATGTAATAAAAGTATATGGCTGAGGTACCCAGCCTGTGGGCAGATATTGTGTGGACTTCACAGACATTTATCAGTAATACCAATAAAGTGTTAAGCAGCATTGTTAAGTCCTGTTTTAATAAATGCATTATGGCCATATTCCATGCTTGTGTGTTCTACTGTCACTGCAGTCAATTTTACCACTGTAATAGTTCTGGAATGCAAAACAAATTCAGTCACATAATGCTGTCTTTTTCTCCAACTCCAGGAACAAAATGTATATGGATGAGGTAGCCCATGTTATCAACAGATATAATTGTAGTTACATTTCACAGACACTTATCAGCAATACCAATAAAGTGTTAAGAAGCATAGTTGATTCCTAAACAGATTTGTTTCAATACAGCTGTATGCCATGCATGTGTGTTCTACTGTCACTGCAGACAAGTATAGCACTGTAATAGTTCTAGAATACAAAATTAATTGAGTCACATAGTGCTCTCTTTTTATCCCACTCCAAAAATAAATGGTATATAGTTGAGGTAATCCATGTTATGAGCAGATATGATTGTGCTAACATTTCACAGACAGTTATCAGTAATACCAATAAAGTTAAATGTTTTGCAGATGTCCCCTGCAGTCACAGCTATTGTATTCTATTCCCATTCCTGCCAACTAAGGCATGACGGATATCTGGATTACGTACTGTACACAAACATGCCTCTTAAGTGTCATGATTTCACATAACGTAATTATAATTGCCTAATCCATCTGTCACAGGGTTAACAGAAAAATGATTACCTGGAATGCAATGTATTACCAAATCTGCTTACAGAACACCTTGGTAGTTATAGAAGTCACATTATGTGAAAGTGTCCTGTGTAGTAGTGTACCTGCATTTGTTATTGTTTGGCCCATACTGACCCATGCCAACAGCTTGAGAGGTATGCATGTGTTACATCAGCTATAGGAGAATTGTAGTCACTGTACTCAGAACCAACACTACACACCTGCAGAGTATTTAGTATCAGTGTTGTCAAGGATGCAGCCTGCATTGTCAGTAGTGAATTGTATCTCTCTCTCTCCCCATCCCTTAACTTCATTTATTTATTATTGTTATATATTATTATGATTTAATATTTACATATGTTGTTAAATTAACTATATTTATGTGAAATATGATGTAATATTATGTGTTATTATGATTCACTATTAACATACTTTGTTAAACTGACTATTTTGTTGCCTTTATGGTTTACTTCTTACTGGCATGCTGTTATCATACTGACTGTAATGTTATTTACTCTTATGTTACCCATACTATACATTAATATGTATGTGGATGAATGAAAATGATGTTCTATTCTGTTAATGCTAACAATTGTTTGGTTATTACTAACCTTAACATATTGCTATACCTCATTCACCACAGCACGTCAAGGTAGGCCAATTCTGACTGATCCCCCTACCTTGCCTCAACCAGTACTGGTACTGGGTCCCACCACATCCGGGATCCAGACTGATGGTGCCCCCTCTGCTGCCCTGCACTACCTGTGGTGTCAGGTAGTGCTGCCTAATGGGACAGGGCCTGGCCCCCTTCTACGAGTGGTGGTGCAGGGGGTTATGTCACCCAGGATAAGCTGCCAGTCTTGGTGTGCAGGATGGTCTACCATGGGTTTGACTGCCACTTACACCAGACTGAGAGTGTGCTGGCTGACCTGGTGGGGCAGCCTTGCCCTGGTGCCCAGCCTCTAGCACTGCCACCTTCGGGGCAGTGAAGGAGCACTGCCAACAGTCCCATGGGTGGGGATGTGAGTCATGCTGCTACCATGTGGAGGCACTCGGGACTTGGATTCCACAACATCCTCCCTATCCAAGGTGCTCACCCTCGTCATGTGTCACACGCCACCCCTGCCTGCTGTCTTGTATGTCTTGTCTGTCTGCAAATGCATCATCACCTACCCAACTTACCTCCACCAGATGTACCTACCTATCTCTCTTTCTCAACATTCCACTCTCACCTTAAATATAAAATGGACACCTGTCCCAAAAAAAATATCGTCCCATACATAGCTATCCATTTTGCATATATGTCCACTGAACACATGCAGTTTGATCCAGTTGGCTTGACAACACATTTATGTTGTCCTCACTCCTCTCTCTGGGGTTGAGAGTTCAAAGTCATGCACAAATTCTGTAAAAGTGCACAGTTGTTGCTGTACAAGAAATGGATAGCTATAGTTCTTTCCTACACCCTTTCTGCACATCCCTACCTGCCTTTCACTCTGATTTACCTTCCACTGGCACCCCATTTCATTACTTTCCTATCTCCCCATTTTTCTTTTCTTTATATTTTTTTGTGCATTGCTGCATGGCACACTGAATCATGCAGCTTCACTAAGCTCAGCTAAATAGAGCTATATTGATTATATGTGTTTTTAAACTTGTAATTCACAGTTAAAAAAACAAACTGCTATCCTATATTTTGAACCCAAGACCATTGCACTGCAGACCACTGCATTAACCTGTCATACCACACAACTCTTACATAAAACAGGTGGTTTAAAGAAAACATAGTAATTGTCAGTTACAGTCATTAAGCATGCTTCAGCATAGCTGTGCACTGCACCACATAGTGCAAACTTGATTAAAAGGTAATTAAATTAAAAATAGTAAAAATTGGAGTGTACCTTGGACTCTGGTGCAATAGCATCACTAGAAAGCCAAGTACATATTAATGGATGTGAGTTCTATGATAGCAGGTAAATGCAGTCTTCAGCAGCATGCAGAAATACACCTGCTAAGGCATTACTGGTAAAATACATGTTCAACTGGGACCCTGGTACACAAATACATCCATCTAAAGCCATGCACATGCTGATGGATGTAGAAAATGTATGTCACAGCCTGTATGTGTGCACATATATCTTGCAAATACATCTTGCTGCAGTAGTGACTGAGTAGCTCGGTCTGTTAATCACATTGCAAGTGGTACATTTAGCCACACACAGTCCTGGGTTCAAATCCACTGGTGTATAGAAGTGAATTTACAGTATTGTAAAGACAGCAATTAATGACTGAGACATGCATTCTTTATCCACACAATGTATTTCAAATGACATGTCTGCTTTTCACTGGTGGAGGTCAAAGGCCTGCTGGTAGGAATATACTTCACATATCCCTATAGCAAAACTATATGTGCATAAAGTGTCACATTATGCATTAATATGCATTCACAGAGAATGTCAATACAAGTACTGCAAATGAGGGCTACTAATATCACAGTGCACCGCACCACACAATCCTTCAAAATTCACTGTGCAGATTATCACAGCTGCACAGCTACCACACACATTGGAAGTCCCTGCTTGCAAAAGGCCTGCCCTCATTCAGTTATATAATAGGTGCAGTAGTGCAACGGTAGTGTTGTTGCCTCACAGTAAAAGGTTCTCCAGTTCAATGTTCGTGTGGCTTTCTTCCTGATGCTTTGGTTTCGTCCCATGTTACAAAGACATGCATCTGGAGAATTTCTCCCTGGGCCTCTGCTGAAAATTGGCTTTGTTCCAAGTTGGACTTTCCTGGTAAATAAATGTTAAATAAATAAAATAATAGTTAATTCTTTACAGGGGTCCGGGGAAGTAAATAGTGTGGGAAGAAATAGCCAGGGAATTGTTATGGCTAGGCTTGTATAGGCCCTAGGGCCAATAGCCTAGTACCAACCTATGAATACACTGCAAATTACTACCAGACTGTAACTGGCAATTGCCCAAATGGTGAACATATTCTTATATTTATACCCCGTCTTACACAAGGACACACCAAACATGTTACCTAGTACTCTGTTAGTGATACTATGGCCTAACATACTTATCTTAATCACATACATTATTTAGAGTGGAAAGGGTAGCCTCATTCTGACTCTGACAAAGCTCCTACAGTTACTCCTAGATTTGTTGTCCTCCAAAGTGTTCACACTCTCTGTCTATGTGTATTACCAGCAACAGCAGCTGCAGCCTGTAGCACACACGTCTCTATGGTAAGGTTTCTTCTAAAGACCTAGCCTCTGCAATGATGTAGTCACCTCACTCAAGTAATGTCCAGCTCAACATATCAAAAAGTGCCCTAATCTACATGAAGACATTGTATATTGTACAGTGGTGCATGTCATTGGCTGATGATAGAGTAAAACAGCTGTGTTAGCTGCAATTTACATGTCAGACCCACAGGTTGGTTTAGAGGCAATCACTTACTGATGTAGGGCATGTTTAAAAGGCAAGCAGCTGGCTATGGGGAACCAGTCTGTATGAGACTTTCCTCACACAGAGCATGCCTTTGTGAAAACCTTACTATCACCATATATCAACAAAGGAGTACTGCACTCCATCAGGAACTGATTTTGTGTACTACAGGATGCAGATGGCTAAATAGATGTACGGGAAATACGGAATACAGCATTAAGCTTGTCATAGACCTGTGATAATCACATGTCATTGATCTCCTGCTGTCTTACATCGACACAGGATGTACTATACATTAAATGTGCATTGTCTGTTGTCATTGTGAATTCAGTAGTTAGAGTTTGGAGAGAATTTACAAATTACTCCCCAAGGTACAAAAACTGGGCTGGGCCAGAGAGAAATTATATTTCACAGAAACATGTGCATTGGACTGTCTCTTTATAGTGGTTGTAATAGCACACTGCTAATTGTGTGGCACTGTTCCTATGATGTATTATCAGGGAGTTGCCTGTAGGGGACACACCACAATAGACCCAAGTCTTGGGAGTATGATCATACAGCAGTATCTGTCATGGCATATATGGAAATACCTGAGTATTGCTACTATCTCAGTTGTATCCACACACTTAGTATGTTTGAACATTGTGGAGTATGAGATGTGTGAGCAAGCAGTGTACAGTGCCAGCCATTTTGTCCTTGCTGTATCTCTACATAGTGTGCTTCCACATATATGATCCTGTAATGTGTTCCCCTTTTGTTGTCTTTCAGGGATTATGTATCATAAATGTCATGCACCCTTCTATGATGTGGAAAATGAAATTATACTGCAAGGACTAAGGCAGCATCATCACATCCTAATGTCCAGGGGGAAGCAAAAGAGGGAACAGCGGGCTGCATTGTGGGCAGACCTTGTCCATGATGTGAATGGCACTGGCCAACAGGGCAGGACATATGAGCAGGTTTGACACCTTGCAATGGACATTATCAATGCTGCACAATGAAGGGCAGTAGATGCAGCCAGGGATCATACCATTACTGGTGGAGGACCTGCAGTGGAACAACCACTCATGGCCACTGAGGAATTCCTGCTGAACCTAGGCACACACAACAGCTTCCAGACATCCATCACACCATACATTGTGGATGTGAGTGCCACAGTTTCCACAGCAGAGGACTGTGCAGCTAGGCTTACTGTGATCAGCACTGTAATACTGTAGCAGTCAGCATGTCAGGCCATACATACTTTTGCATGGGTGTCAGGTCTTAGCTCTTTTGGGGTGAAGACTTTTGCCTCACTTGTACTCTCATACTCAGAATGTGGCCAATACAACAAGTAACACAGCAGCTACTGTAAATGTGAGATATGTGGACGTATTACCTTGTTGTGCTGCAACATGAGTTGGTACTGACATTACCTCACCCACAACTTTTCACAGGGCCTTCAGATCTTGGCCAAGGCCGTGGTCCTGCTCCTGGTAAGCATGACACTGTTTTGTTAAGGAACATTTATATTCTATTAAAGGTAAGGGCCAGAATAATGCCCTATATAAACATAATGTCATGTGTAAACAGTGTGGAATGTTTTTGTTTTCAATTCTGGAACAGGTATATCAGTATCTAAGAGGGGGTAATCACAGGAGTGTAATTGAAAAAACAGAAACAATGTGATAGTTAAGAAAAGATAAGCTTCCTGGTTTAAATGAGGCATCTACTCTAAAATGACTTTTAAAACACAAAAGGTTGAAAGGGCATTAAATTAGGCAGTGAAATGTGTATTCCAATATATTTGTTAAGATACGTGTACTGGGTTTTTTGTGCTGTTTTATCAAGTATAGTGTCACATTGCTTAATTAAAGGTAAATTGTACAAGTCATGTTTTCCTTGATTTACTTGAAGTGATTGTTATAAAGGTCTTCAGTTGAATGTGTCTATTTTGGATGAAAGCGGAGAGGAATAATTTGACCGTTAATCCAGTTGTGGGTCTTTGTTATTATGAGTATTGGTGGATTTTTTGTACACAATAGTGTAGGTATTCATGTACCGCATTTTTCTTTCTTAACACAGGTGACCGAGGGGGGGGGGGGGGGGTTGGTCTCTGTTCCCTACACAACCTAATGTCAGTGTCTCTTTGGACACTGATGATGATGGTGGCTACAGTGCACAGGTGTGGGTGTTGGGGGCTGAATCTGTCCCAGAGATAGACATCCCTCTTCTGCCTTCATTGTCACCACACACAGTCAGTATGCCCACACATACCCAATCCATGGAGGCCACAGATATTGTACAGTCAGAGGGTGGGGACATTGAACAGGAAAGAGTGGCAACTATGGCTACAGTGAGTGTAGATTCTGGCCATAGCCAGACAGCTGGTGAGTCTCAGACAGGTGGATTGACAAGAGTGCTTGTAGAAGGCTTGCTGGCCATCCACCTCCTGTTGCAGGTGTCACATCACTGGTCACTCAGTGCATGTTTCGGGCCTTCATGGAGGCACAGGCACATTCTGAACAGAACACTAGACATATGCTTAGGGTTATGGATGCAGCACAGTCTAAAATCCATGACTGCCTCAACTGCATTGGGGACACCCTGGATCGGTTGACTGATACAGTGGACAGAAGGTGGACTGAGACAGTGTCTGTATTGCACATTGTCTGTGCTGAAACATGTGGTTGGAGTTGAATGTCGGACTTGTGGACGTAGGTCAGCAACCCAATCTGCTGAGAGTCCATGCAGCCATACACAATCATGCTCCTGTAGTGGCAGTACATCCAGCACTACAGAGGGGAATTGTATGTCATGGGGATGTGGTCCTGGGCATTCCCGTGGTGTACAAGGTCCCAGCAGATAGCAGTCACTGTCAGGTACTAACATCACTTCTGATCTTGGGCATGGAGGTGCCAGTGCAACTGCTGGCAGTGCCAGTTCCCCTACTCTTGGCCACAGATGGTGAACTGTCAACTCTACCATGTACGGTTCAAAGCTGTCCAACATACACACATGTAGGGCTAGCACTGAGCTTGCTTGTGCACATGCATACACTCACACACCACTGTCAAATGCAGGTCACCTACAGACACACATGTCACCTTTCCATGGTCCATCTTACCTGCTTCCCTTCCTAACTCACACACATGCTGTCAACCCTTTGGGTCAGCCTAGGCAATCTGCATCCTCACACAACACCCTGTGCAAGTGATGATACATGTGCCATATTCCTGTCATCCTCACCATCGATGCTTGGAAATGAAGCTATGTACCTGATGCACAGGGTGACTAAATTAGTTAATATGTACTTGTGTAATGCAGTGTTGTTTTGCCATGCCACTTGTAGTGGTTAATGACAGATACTGTATGCTGGCATTTGTCACAAGTACGTCACATACTTTTGTGTACCTTATGTTGTATGATGTTGTAATGGCTGTATAGTTACATGATGACAAGTGTGTCACGGACCTGTTTATGTTTTGGTTTCAGGAGTCTGTTTGGGTAACCTAAGGATACACAGCAAAAATAAAACATCACAGGATGGCATGTCAGCACAACAGAAATATGTCTTCAGCATGGTATAGCACTGTAAGTGCATGGCTCCATAGGTTCATATATGTATAACAGGCTAACAAGGACAATGGCAGCATTCAGCGCACTCATGCATCCCTAATCTGTGAACAGGTCTACTGACCTTGGTAAGTGTCACCAGGGTTTTGGCAACTCATGCATCTATTAGCTGTGGTGACAGAGATGACCCATCTACAAATATCATGTGTCCAGTACAGACAGTTGTCCAACACCCATTATGATTGTCATGTTCTGCATCCCATTTTATATGCTGCACATGCTGTGTCACAGCAGATGTGTGCTGCACATTCATGGAGGAGCCTGTGTCATGTATGGCATATTGTCGGTCTTACATATCTGTCTCTGCAGCATGTACTATGTATACCATAGTGATGTTGTAGTCATGTAGAACAGGTAAGATATGTGTTAATCCTGCCATGGTATGTAGGAGGTACACAGTGGAATCCAAATCCTCCCTGTATGGAGCCACACACATCCCCTCCAAAGCATTTAGGAGAAAGACTACACAGTCATGATATGGACTCCATAGGACATGTTATCTACATTGTGTATTGTTGTGCCATGGAACCTCTGTAGCTGCTTCAGTTGTATGATATGCCTGTGTAGTGACATAGCAAGGGTGCTATTGCACACAATGATAGCTGTGAAGACTGCCGCATTCAGTATAGTAGTGACTGTCTGGGATTTACATCCTAAACCTGTCTGTGTAGAGTGTACAACAGTACATACATCCCACATCTTACTGACCAGTGAGAGTCAAAGGATATATTATTGTCTGGGTCCATAACTCCATGTGTAGTGGCTCAACTGTGTGCAATATGCAAACACTACAGTAATTTGCATGGGTGGATGATTTTCCACAGGATAGTATTGTGCAGTTGTTGGCAGTTAGTCTTTGTCAGCAGCTCAAGGTACACCTGACTGTGTTTTAGGCCATCCTGGATAGCTGCTGGTTCTGTGTGAGAGTCTGTGACACCTTCCAATAGGCAATCATCTGATAACATACTCAGTCAGAGGTCACTGACAGTGGCTGTGATTGCAGAGAGTAA
Organism: Protopterus annectens; assembly: GCF_019279795.1. Lineage (NCBI taxonomy): Eukaryota > Metazoa > Chordata > Ceratodontiformes > Protopteridae > Protopterus > Protopterus annectens. Next base: position 203,502,165 of record NC_056735.1, read on the forward strand.
ATAGGAAGATGAGGTATGCCAATAATGGAGGATTTTGAACCCCACTGGTGAATGGTGTCATTGCAGCTCAGGTCTCCCACTGCTATCTTTCCAGACTATGACTGTCAGACACTTGCCTATCCACCAGCTGACATAACACACTGTACATGACATACACAGTTTCCAGCAAGGCCTGCTGGCCTAATATTGTCATACACCTTGTCAGGCCATGGTTGATGGAGTGAGACATATGTCCAACATCCATTGCATAGTGTAACAGTCAATGAGTTCCACTGGTTACAGTCGGTAGGCATGATCTGGCCCTGAGCAAAAGTAACAGTGTTTGGTCCAGTGTCAGTAGGTGCATGACAGTTTCAGTGCTCATATCCATGTTAATTCCGATCATGACATTTCTGATGACATGACTCAGAAATCTGGGGACATTGCTTGGCACTACCTGCTAGTTGTCCTCCATGCAAGTAAGTGTTGCAATTACTTCCAGCATGTTGCAGGAAGAGAGTCATGCAAGGTGTCTTTACAGAGCACAGACAAACACATTAGGGAAGTGTAATATGCACACACTGTGTTGCTTAGTCATGCTGCGGCTCACTTGCCCAAAGGATTGTCCAGGTCCTTACCTATAATGCCCTGCAGCAGTGCTGTGACATCCCCACACAGGGAACCAACATAGTGCATCATGTGTTTACCAATATGGGTGACCAGTACAGCCCCCCCAATGTGAGGCCCTCACTGGTGGGATCTGGTCACTGATCAGTCTCCTCAGAACTACCAGCATGTACCACTTCCCTTGCAGACAATACAGACATATATGTCAAGACAACCATTTATTACCTCCTGTGGGATGGTTGACATACTGTGACTGTACCTCCCCCTTCAGATGGGACAGGCAAGTATGCAGAGCTCTACAACCATGCATTATGTCAGCAGCATTACAATGGCATGAACCTGGCTGTATGTGATAGGAGGAACACAGGCTCATCGTGGCTCAGCAAACCTGGCTGGTGGGCAACTGCCATTAACAGGCTGTACAATAACAGGTGGACAGTGCTATGTGACAGTTAGGATGAGGGTGCCCCCCCATAACATGGAGGCACTACCTCCTCAGCTGAAAGAAGCACATACTGTTGTGATGCTGAGTAGACATGGTAAGTGACAAATGTAGCTACCTATGCAAAGCAGATCCACAATTCACAGTGCAGTTACATGTGTGATCTAAAAAAAGACAGGCCCAGATTGTCAGTGACCTCATATGTCATGATGCTACATATGATGGGTCTGTACTCATACCTAACCTGTACACCCACACTGTGCATCAGCTACACTCCCTTGTCCCCACCACATGTGACACATGACATTCCAACATCCTGTCCCATAACTTCCATATTTACAGAGCAGTTCATAACTGGCTTCTCATTGGATAATGCACAGCATCTATTGCACATGCTAACATTCCAGGCTGCATCCCACATGTGATCTAACAAGGATTACTAATGCCATCGGGACACCCTTGCAATCATGCTGACACTACTGGCTGCACACCAGCTAAGTGGACAATGGCAAGTATTATAACCTTGCACAGATGTGGTGCATCCACTGACTGACATAATCACCTCTTTGTCTGAGTATCCATATATGTATACTCATAGGGGCAATCATCATGGAGCTTATCAGCACACATATATGTGTTCTACACATAGTTGACTGTACACAGTTTGGATGTGTGACAGGGGGAGCATCACTGTTACATGTGGTGGGCATTTCCGAGTGGTCACCATGGACCTGGATGAGGCTACGTCAGGGCATACAACCCCCTAGATTCAGCCAAGCCATCGGACTATATCCTCTGCTTAGGCAAGATTTACAAAGCACCCACATAGACATCCAAGATACTATCATTGTAGGGGTCACTTAGTGGCCCATTGCTGGCACACATACGCAACATAGAGACATTTACCTCCAACAGGTGATCTGTCAACAGTGTGCAGTCCTGTGTCCTCTACTGCTTGGAATCCATTCAAACACAACACACATGACTACTGACTGACTGTGGTTAACAATGTTGGCTGATGCCTACAAATTGTGTGCACTCATAGAGTCTTTGTGGTATTTCACTATCCTGCAATAGGGTATTGAGAATGTATGCTTTTTAACATAGTTATGGCTATAACCTCCATGCAAATATATATGTAGTATCAGTTCCATCAGTTAGACCTATGTACATGGTAAGTAGCACATCAGTCGCAACATGTGATGTACATACTCAGTGATGAACAAACTGGGCACACAGACCTGGCCACACAGGTTTACACCTAATCTGCCTCAGATCACACTGTCTCTACAGTGGTATGGCAGGAATCATAGGGCATAGCTAAGACCACAGTCTCCTGTAAGTGACATGCTCATAACCTCCAATTACTCTTCCCTCAGAATGCCAATATCTGAGTCCAATGGCCATTTGGTGATGTAACTTTTAAAGCAGTACTGGCAATTGCACACAACAGTATGGTCCCTCACAAGGTCACTTCACGTCTCTGGTATGTGTTTAATGGGGATAGCCTGCAATGAGTGTGATTGTCACCTGTGGCATATAGACTAAGCAGAGGTCATCTGTGTCTTGCATACGGGGCAATGTGTGACCCTGCTTTATTGCTTATGCTACTTATCTGTAGTAGGCATAGTAAATGGATAACTCACTGTAAGGACATTAATCTCGTATGTGACTTTATTACTACATGCTTGTGGGAGAGATTTGTCTAGCAGACATACACACAACCTTGAAACAGAACGCTGCCTAATGACACACAGAATGTCTCAGTGCACATCACCACATGCCACCTATATGATTGGCTGGGTGGCTGTCATCTAGCACAGGGCATCTGCTTGTGTCTCTCTTGGATTGGGGCAATATGTGCTGATCCTGTAACTACAGGTATAAAGATGTATATGATGGCGAGGGCTCTATGACAATTATGCCAGTAAAGTTCAAACATCCTATGGTTACATAACATGATGTAAAATTCTCTAACAGGCTCACACACAACCATGGCTACATTGAGGCTAGCACCACTTCCAATCACTGCATACAGGACATGCCAAGGCACACACATAGTGCAAGCTGGCTGTATGTATATTGGAGCACTTAACAATGTAATGGTACACATTACAGATCACAGTACATGATGCATGCAACACACCTCATGTTTACTAGTACTGTCAGTTCAGGACATATTATGCTTGTTGACATCATCAGGCCTTGTAGAAGAGGGTAGTGTGGAAGGTAGCATCAAGTTACAGGGCCAAAAAGTATATACTCAAATCAAGGGGTGGCATAAGCCATACAGAATCGGGCTAGGCTTATAATTGCCCCAGGGCAGATAGCCTAGTATGAACCTATGAACCTATGATCAGTCCCTTGGGGGGGCCACATCACATGCTACAAATAAAATACTGCAAAACACGACCTATTTCTCTGTTACCAAGATGATCATATTTATGCCATCAGGACACACATGTGCACGAAATAGCCTGGAGTGAGATTAGAACCCTGTTCTATCTAGATTTACACACTATAGATCACAGCATTTATCACACACACCACAGATTAAGTCTTCATCTTATATCGTCAGCTGGTAGTCTTAAGGTGGATGACATCATCAGGCCTTGTAGAAGAGGGTAGTGTGGAAGGTAGCAGCAAGTTACAGGGCCAAAAAGTATATAACCATTGCAGGTGGATAACCCATGAGGGCATGGCAGTTGTTTTGCAGGGATATACACACATGTGTGCACCAGGTAGCCTGAAGTGAGATTAGAACCTCTACCTAGCTAGTCTTACTCACCATAGATCACAGTACTTATTGCACATGACGCAGGTTGAGTCTGTTGTATATGTAATTGCAGGCACAGTACAAACTAGGGTTGTGTTGAACAGCATCTGTTGTCTGCAGAGTGATATTGTTTCATACTGTCATCTGCATGTAGTATCCTAGCAGCCAGATAACTGTTATTATCCTAGCTATGTGTGTACAACAGTATGACTATATGTGGCTGCTTGCACTTAGGCAGGCAAACTTGTGGGCAGGAACAATGTGCTCTGTCTATGTATGCGTTGACAACATTATACATTACACCACCTGCTCACCTGGGTCTCTCTACTTGGTGACATCCAGCAGGCACAAGAGTCTGAAGGTAATTGGATTATGTACTATTGTGCCCATAGTTTGGATCCTTTGAGCAACAGTATGGATGTGTGAGAGTGCAGATTTCCTCACCATTATTAGGGTATGTAGGACAATACAGACATCCACATGCATATTTATATAATTAACAGGGATGTATATATAAATGTAGCTGTGTGTATGTATGATATGTATATGTGTTATGTAGATATATGGGGAGAGTCTATGTATCAATGTGATATATATATAGCTATATTTATGGATATATATCTTTTGACACTACATAGAGATAGATATACTATGTAGGTGAGACAGAGATAGTGACAGACAAATATGTATATGTTTATGTCTGTTATGTATATACTTATCTATACATAACAGGTCAGTCTGATGATGGGGCAATAGAATTGCGCTCATTTTAACTGTTTGGGTATGCCCATTTTTAACTGTCAGTACTTATAAAGTGACTCCAGGCCACACCTACCTGTACTCCAGTCTGGAACTTTATGTGTTACAGACTACACCTCTCAACTGTCCAGTGTTTTGCAGAATGTACAGAGATTTGGCTCATAGTTTTGGTCTGTTCTATTCTGTCCATAAAATTTGTGGTTTTCTGGCAAATCACTTGGATGAACTTAGGATTGAAGTCACTAAATAGTGACATACGTTTCAGTGTCTGACTTCAAATCCTTCAAAAAATGTCTGTTGAAACAAATCCTGTTATTTTAGCAACTGTTCACATTTATGAGAGCAGTATTTAACATATGCCCCTATTTGTGGGCCTTTAGCCCCCCATTTTGTCGGGCTTTGAACATATTTCTTGCACTAAGAGGTTGAGAGGTATGTTACAGACATTGACATCTGTCCCTGTTTCTGAAGTACTGCACATCACTCAAAATGTCCACGGCATTCTTAAGCTGTCTGCTGCACTTAATATGTGACTGAGGTTCATAATGTTACACCACACATAGACTGACAGTCTGTGAAAACACCAACATAATAATACCTTACATGTAAAAGATGTGACTACTTCCAGATTAGAAGCAGCAACGCCATCACCCATGCTAACTATCCCAGTCCACTGAGCCACAAAGGCAACCAGACACAGTGGAGTCATTCATCACACAATCAACAGCATAAATATGTACGTTGTTATTCCTGAGTTAAATCTGACATACAATGTTGTGATTGAGTTCTATGTTACAGCCCTGACATTGCCTGGTCTGCTGATATACCATTGCAGAATTACTGTTAAAGCAGTTATATGGGAAAACTGCTATGTTGGGGGTGGGGAAACAACAGCACATGATCTTCTGGAATAGGCAGTAGTCCAAATATCATGTGACTACATCTCCCTTAACTGATGTAGTGCATATTCCAATCATGAGGCCTAGTGATTATTAGGGAACACATACGATTGGGCTGGGTACCTGTAGTCCCATTTAGATGCTACTTCTGTCCACATAGCCCACCGTATTTCCTTGCATAAATGCAGCAGATCCATACATACAATATTATATTACAGTAATCCTTACAAGTAGTGTATAGGTTAGAGACTTACCTTGTGAATGCAGCTGTTGACAGGACTGTAGCTCAGGGCTGACTGTGTGATGCAAGCAATACACAGCCAATACCTGGATAGGCACAGGTTGTGTGGGATGTTTAGCATCAACAATTTTACTATATGTATGTCAGTACAAGTACAGTGTTGGACCCTATGGCCCTAGACTGTCAATGAGTGTGCTATGTGTTGTCTCTAAGCCAAAGCCAGGGTGTACTGGGCACTCCTACATCTGCTTACAGGGACATCATCAGGGGATTCCTCCTCTGAGTCCTCTTGTGACTGTGGCTGTTGTGACATAGGCACTGGTGGGGGACTGTGTATCCCTTCCCTTTTCTGATTCTGCTGCAGCTGTCTCTGAAGGATCATATTGTGTAGCATGGCACATACTGTGAATGTATGGGCACATGTGACTGGAGAGTACTACAGGACTCCACCAGATATATCAGGGCATTGAAACCATGACTTCAGAAGCTCAAATACATGCTCTATGATGTTCATAGCTTGTGCATGTGCCTCATTATGGCATTCCTCAATGGGTGTGTGTGCATTTCTGATGGGTGTCATCATCCATTGTTCCAGTGCGTAGCCAGCATCACCCAGTAAATGGCCATGTAGGATGTCTCCCCTAGCAAACATCTGGTGAGGCTGTGATGTGTGCCAGATATGGGGGTCGTGATAACTGCCAGGGCTGCCAGCACACACATTCATGATAATGCCCTGGGCATTGCACATGACCTGACAGTTGATGCAGTGGTACCCCTTGTGGTTGACATAGATTCTACCCTCCTCACTGGGTGGTGACCTGATGTGTACATGACTGCAATCTATGGTACACAGTACCTCAGGGTAATGTGCTACATGGTAGAAGTGCTGCATATTGATGGCCCTCACCTCAGGGTTCAGGGGAAAATAAAGGTGCTCACTGGCATATGGTAGGATGGCACCCAGGAATTGGTGGAGTACCCTGGAAGCAGATGCCTGTGAGATGCCCATCATGTCCTCAGTTGGTCTTTGGAAAGTATCTGTAGCTAGCATCCTAAGGGTTACACATACCTTTGTTACGACTGGCTTGGGTTCCCCTCTGTTGGCTCTGGGTATGAGTTGAGGGCGGCAGAGCTCAGTGAGTTCTTGTAGTATGTCCCTGTCCACCATGTAGCTCTCTACAATCTCCAGCTCATATAGCAACTGGAAGGTTACCCTGGGCCTGAACACTCTTCTCCTTCTTTGTCTAGGCCTGTTGTCATCAGCAGCAGCACTGACTTCAGCATCTAGCACATATAGATGTAGCAGACCTGCAGCAGCGCCTAGCATTTTCTCAGTTAAAATTCCTAAGTCTGTACTCCAATGGTGCAGAGTATGGGGGAAAATCAGACTGCAGGGTGTATGCATACTTTATAGTGCTCTGCTGTAGGTGCTGACTGTGTGATTGGCTACCTATTATGCATTCCACCTGCTTAGTATATCATTAACATAATTTAATGACCCTAGTTTAAATTAAACAGAGGTTAAAACTAATTAATATGTCACAGGGTTTTAGATACAATCAGCACTGTGGCACACTGCACAAACGTGTGCCCCATAGGTGAACAAAGCTTAACAATCAGTGTACACACCCCCACAGACTTCCACACTCAGCATGGTGGGCCGCTGAGCAACACGCTGAAACTCACTCCCCTTAGCTAAACAAAGCTTAGAACTGAGTGCACATACTCCCATGCAAGGATATGCTCAGCACTGTGGCATGCCATGCAAACAGGCTGAAATAAGCTTAAAAGTCACTAGACATGCCCTCCCCTGACGTCAGATACCTCCTCTGTAAACAACAACATGGTTCTCTGCCAAAATGAAGGGGATATGCTGACACGATTACCCCTTTGTGCTATTCCGTAACTCCACCTCAGTTGCATAGGGATCAGTGGTCACAACCTGGAAACTACATGCTTCAAAGCCCTACCATGTTAGCAACAGCACCACTGCACCATTGCAGATATTCCATGCAGAGTCCTATAATACATTTCCTATAATAGATTTCTGTGTTATAATATTCATTTTGTTTTTTCCAATTTTTTTTTTATTTTTTTTATAAAGCATGTTTGCGCACTGGGGTGTGCTGTGCAAACATGCTCAGATTATTAAAAAAATATTTAATTTAACTTATTTCACACACCGAGGATAGTTTCACTCATATCTGTATGTGCTATGCCATTTCTGCCCATCTATCTACATTTTTACACCCCCTTTTGTCTGTTTATATTCCTGTATATGGAATTTTTCCATGTACACTACAGACACTGAGATGGGGTCTGCAGAGCTGCCTAGCTGCTTGCTGGATTGCTCTACCTGCTTCATTTGCATGAAACTCACGTGCTTATGACTTGATTTGCATGCCATGAAAGTTTCCATGTTGGACTGCTCATGCGTGCCGCTCAGCAGCGCTTACTGAATCTAAAAATGTTCGCGACCATGTTAGCAGTGAGCCACGATGTCTACATGGGAAAAACAATGTGCTGGATTTATTAAATTCCCCCCACTGTTTTTTACTAATGGATGATCCTATGGCAACAGAAGTACCTAATTTGCACATGGGACGAGTGCTGATCTTTGTCTCCCCAGGCCTCCAGCCTTACTCAGGTTTCAGTAATGTGATTACATTAAAGAACTGGACTAGAATGGAGTAGGTATTAGTGCAAATTTCATATTGTCTCTTGCCATGCACATTATTAGAACATGTTAATGGACAGTGCATTCATTACTGTAGTACTGTATGGCCAAAGAAGGCAAATTTGCTCAGTCATTTGTACACCTACCTTTCTGTCTGGTGTAAATATCATCAATCTACACTGTAGGTACCCCTGACAAAGTTTCATTTCTTAGAGTTGTTTAATTGATTTTGTACATGCATTTTCAGGTTGTTATTCTTCTCATTTTTGTTTCTTCATCCTTTCATTTTGGAGACTTAGCAATGCATCTTCCAACATGCAAAGAGGCTTATTTCTGCTTGCTAAAATTTGGAAAACTGACTTATTCTCTTACATTTTGCTTTGAAATATTTGTGCCTTTCAGTTTTTAGGCACTTGTATACTCTGATATGTGCCTCAGGCCTACAATTCACTCTAATTTTTATGTACTGTTTATAAACTGCTGTATTAGAGTGATGCAGCTAAGTTAGTATCCCTCTTTACAATGCATCTTATTTATGTTAAAATGGTAAAACTCACACACTGTGTATAAAGATCCCTGTCTCTGAATCTTTCTCACGTGTATGTATTACATCTCTATAACATACATACGCACTGTATAGTAAAAGGGAGTACTTTCTAATAATCACTCTTACACAATCACTACAAACTAAATACATTTGTTTGCAGCCTTTCTGATTCATGCACATAATTAATTTTACATTTCAAGTCAGATTTGTTCCACAGTTTTTGGAGATGATTTTATTTCTTCGTCACTTAAGTGCACGTTAAAAGATAATAAAGCCAGAAATGCTTCATGGATGAAATAAAATTGTGCCTTTGTTGGAACAATACCAGTGCTTAAATCATCAGTTTTGTGTTAATGGCTGTCTTTATTATACAGTGTATAGTGATGGAATGTTAATACCATCTCTTCCGTTCCCTTCACATCTCTTTACAATGAATTGTGCCGGTATCTACATGAAATTTACTCAACACGTCCTTCCTTCTACTGTCCTCATGTTTTCTCTTCTTTGTAATTCTTAAGCAACATTACACACAAATTATTCTTCTACCTAAAACGCAAAAACACCTCCATAATTTTCTTTTATTTCTGTAATGGTACTTATTCTTTTCATCGTGTGAGATTATTACAGGAGTTCTCAGCTGTGATGTATAGGTCCAGTTGTTGGTTTTAGATAAGGTATTCATTTAATCATACCAACAAATGTGAAATAAAATACTAGTCAAATTCAGCATGATCCAGTAAATCCATTACTCACCTTTATGTATGATATGTGAGAAAAACTGGCCATCTGTATTTCTTATGTTAAGTATATAATTTATTTGTTTTATTAAAGATCTTCTTAGCAACAGTTGAATCAATTACATGCATGCACTGTCCTTGTCATTGAGACAATTGTTCCCAGTGTAGCTCTCATTCCAATGCAGTTATTCCTACTCATTTAGTCCACACTGTCCTCACCCAGATTAGAACCAACTAAATTTCCTAGTCATAACTGAAATAACCCATTGAATTATAACCTAATCTTTTTGAACGCATTTGTCTGAATCCTTTTTATTGGTATATGAAACGGTGCACAAAGCAAACTTTTATGGTCTGTTAATTAATTACTTATTTAATTCAGACAGTTATTCTTTCATACCTGCTATATCATAATGAAGACTTCAGGACAGCAAATATATATCCTGCCTAGCATTGCAACGATATCAGGCACTGCATTCTAACCCCTATTACCACCAATCAGTACTCACAAAATTTCTAGCTAATCTATTGTGTGATTGATCATCCCTACCTTACAGAGCAAGAACAAATATCTTAACGTAATCGATTCACCCCTACCTCAATAACATATCACCTATCTCACATGGACCAAAACATTCTATTCCTACCATTCCTCACAACCTGTCATACCTCATGTAATGGGTTTCAGTATACTCACCAAACCTAACACCTGTTCCTCAATCTAAAGTCTCATCTCTCATCCCCTACACACCTGACCGGTTTATCATCCCAATCTACTATTAATTCTTAATCATTGTACATCATTTCAGTTGCTTTCCACTGCCTCACAATGTCCCTTTTAACCCACTCTGCCGCTAGTATCAATTCTCCAAAAATAGGGACAAATTTTAGATATTGCTATCATAAACTTAAGAAGTTGCTAGAATAACAGGTTTTGCATTAGCATGTATTTTCTTAGGGATATGAAGTCCCAGACTGAGTCTGAAAAAATCCTATGGAGATTAATGGTCTACCCCAGAAAAACAAATAAAATAAAATAAAAGATAAAAAAACTCAAATGCATATCATTATTTAGTGACTTCATTTTTCAATGACTTGTCAGAAAGCTACAAATTCTATGAGGATGAGAACAAAACTATGAGAAAAAATCTGGACATTATGCAAAAGTCCAGACAGTTAAGATGTATGATTTCTCTATCCACCCAAAACAATCACAGCTACCATGTCCCTGAGATTTGTGTTTCATATATTTTCTTCCGGGTCCACTATGTAATTTTGAAATCCTGAAATCCTAAAATTCAGTATTTCAAAATTACATAACCGAAAACTCAAAGTTCTGAAACCGGCAGAAGCATGAAATTCAAAATCCTGAAGCACGGAGACCACTTCCGCTGGTGTGTGTGGATGTATTGGTTGAATTTAGGTAAGTTTGTGTGTGTAAATGTGTTGGTTGGAGACTTTAGTGTGTGTAAGTGTGCGTTGTGACTGTGATGTGTGTGTGTGTGTGTGTGTGTGTGTGTGTGTGTGTGTGTGTGTGTGTGTGTGTATGTGTGTGTGTGTGTGTGTGTGTGTATGTGTGTTTGTTAGGGACTGTAAGATGTGCGTGTGCGAGTTTCATTTGTGTTTCTGTTTGTGCGATCTCGGAGTTAGAATATATAAGTAGTGGGGTGTGATGAGGTGTAGGGGGGCTTGACCCCCTGCTTATCTATAGTGTAGATGCATTTATTTGATTGTGGGGGGGGGTTGTGTTTGTTTATGTGTGTACTGTATGTGTAGCGTAGTTTTGGCATTTTGAATTTCGCGGTTGTGTGCTTTCTAAATTGTGAGCTATGCTTGGGCTTTCGGCTATGTAATTTTGAAATGCTGAATTTTGGGATTTCAGTATTTCGAGATTACACAGTGGACCCTTTCTTCTATATCATAATGGTTTCACTCCAGAATCACAGCTTCCCTACATCATCAACAGCTTCCCTCATTAATCCACCCACCCAATTAAACTGCACTGTACCACCAATGCATCATTCTTCTGTACAAATTCCTCATCCTCCAAACTTCCTCATCAAAGAACAAATCACACAAGCCTCTGTCCATGTCCTGTCCTCCCAACATATGCCATTATTGCCTCTCTATCTATATATCCATCTATCTATCTATCTATCTATCTATCTATCTATCTATGTGTATCCATCTGTCTATTAATCTATCTATATGTCTGGCCCTATGTGCCAGCATCCCTCATTCTCTCCATGCAGTTCTCAAAATTCTTTGTTTACCTTTTCTATTATCCTCTTTACAGCCAGTTACCGAACTCATTTCACATGTGTAATAAGTGCCCCCTTCCTTCCATTCTACACCTCTCACTTCTTGCGCCACTGAATTAGTATCTTCCAAATGTTACACTTCAGTAGTGCCATTCCTCTGCTTCAAATTCCTGTAACACTACATTAAACTTCTTAACCTCTTCTTTGGGCACTACTTTTTATATAAATGTTACCAGCCAACTACACTACCAGACATTATCTCTTCATTACCCAATAAAGAGCTCCTCCAATCCACCAAGCTTCAAAATCCCCAGTCATTCACTCCCCCACTTCAGAAATATACAAACAATTTTCAATATCCAATATGCATCTATCTCTTTGTGGCATCTTCTTGCACCTTACTTCTCACACCCTTCTCAGCTTACTGGGATTTTCTTCCATCATGTATCCTGATTCATATTGACTGTTACTGCATATCTACAAAGGTCTACCATCCCAGACCCTAACCTCCCTACTAGCCATCAGCGTGCTCTTGCATATGTTCACACTTTTGCTTTTCCAAACAGATTTGTGACAGACCTTCTGTAACTTCACCCAAGCTTGCAGGCCTTGAGGCCAACAATATATAGCACTATACATGTAACAATATTAACTGCACATCCCACTAGCTGTCTCTAACCCCCAAGGAACATGCACAATCACTCCCCCATCTTTCTTGTGCTATATTTTTGTCAATTTCTTATCCTTGATTATTTATTTATCTTTTTATAATTTGTTACTCTTTTATCCCCAGATATTTCAGTCACTCCTCTGAAACCAACAGATCACCAAGTGATCTTCCTTTCTACTCATTCTTGTCACAAACAACTTCATTGTATCTCCCAACATGATTTTTAAAAGTCGGCATCACTCTAGGCAATAGCTCCAACCAAAGGAGTCTGGGTAATATCCTCTATGAAAGAAAACATAAAGTCATCAGCAAAACATTTTACTACTTCATATTACTCCTACTTTTACTCCTTTTCACCACCATGAATATCTCAAGCTCAGGGCTAAGACCTCCATCATAAAGAAAGTAAACTCAGGGACACATGGCATACCTGCCTAGTTCCCTTATCTTGCTTCACCAACTTTGATGAGTGCCACTGACAACATTCCATGAGGAAAGGTTTACCAAACTGTGTGCTTTTAAAGCACATATGTAACTATAATGGAGTGGAATACACCTTGAGTGATAGAATTCAGTTATCTAGTATTTTTCCTATAAGAACCATTTACTAACACAGCCATCAGGTATGTCACCAACCCATTCTCTATTTATGAAAAGAAGAAGCTTGCTTTTCATGGATCACCTTTTCTAGTTTCTTTTTTTTTGCCTGTACTACCTGACTTATTCTCATATTTCCTACTACAATTAGATGGTCTTGGTTATCCTGCTCACGGTGACTTTTCTTTGCATTTTCTTTATTTAAGTTCTATTGTTCACAGTAGTCCTACTGTTTGTGCTGGATAGCTGCGGACTGTAAGTCATTTTTTTAAATTTTCTTCATTGACTGTGGAGTTTGACATTCTTGACTTTGGAAGACAGGGAGGACCAGCTCCCACATACTAGGCCAAAGAACCTTGCCCTCGGCAAAATTTTCTTTTGTGTATTTTACCATTTAAAAGTTAACCTTTAAATTATTTTAAAAGAATTGATGAAATGTATAGCTCACTGTAGAGCGATTCAATATAACATTTGGTAAAGCCTTTCTCCTAAGCATATCAAATTGAACCCTACTTTATATAAATGTTACCAGCCAACTACACTACTAGACATGTTTTTAATTACTCCATTCACTTATACTGCATGACTTGACTCATTGTCAGTTTAATTAAACATATCTGTTATGAACATTCCTGGTTTAACAGTCATGCATTGCACAATACTCCTCTATTTATGGAATGATGAATGATTTTACTAACTTTGGAAGCATTTGCCAGAACATATGTAGTGTCCTTAAAAAGTGTTTTAAGATTAAAAGCTGTTACTGGTCTAATCAAGCTAAACAATGCTCCTCTTCCTATATTCTTCAGATTTTCCCTCATATCTGGTTTGACTTATTTCAGATATTTAATTTACAATGATAACATGCACTCACTTAAAGATCTTATACAATCTTACCTTACATCAAAAAAAAAAAAAAAACAAAACAGTTACCTACTTTTATGGGTGTGATCAAAATGTTTTGCTTTGTGGTGATAAGGATAGTGATCTGCTATGCATTTTTAATTCATTAAGGTTGTGAACATATATAGAGTCATGCTGTATCAAAATTATCAGATATTAAAGTTTTTAACAGCATTTTTCACCACCGCAGGCTGTTCTGCGCATTTTTCTGCCAAATATAACCACAGAAAATAAATGTTAAATTAGAATAATGGCTGTTTCATTAAATACTAGCTTCATATAAATGGCTGAATTTCCATAAAAATCATTGTCTTCTATTTTCTTTTCTTACATTTTACATCAAAACTAAAGAATTCAGTGAAACTAAATAACACATTTTAGACATTATTCATAATCTTTGCAGGAGGTCTGAATGAAAATCCCACATTTTTAATGATGCAAATAACAGCATCTCCTAATTTTACCCAGATTGTATGTCCTTTTACTCACAGTAATGTTCATTTTTATTTTTAAATGGTTGTTAATATCCTTACAATATCATGTGTTTTCCCCCCGCCACTACCATACATTTTCAATAAACTGTCTTTTTTAAAGAAAAAAAAACTGGAACACACACTCCTTCATGTATATGTATACACAGAAGATTTCCTCTACCCTTCTCTGTACCTCAGTCATTTCCCATTATCATGCACTGTTCCTATGTACCTCTTAATGTAACTTCCAATTATCCCTGCTTTTGCTGCATCTGAATCCCATCCATCTATTTAACCTCAAATGTCTGACATTTACCCCAATTATTCAGAAAGTCATGTCCAGTGAGACTTCTCAGCTCACCAAAATATATTTTTGAAATAGGTTTGGCTCTATATAGCTAACTCACACTCCAAATGAGATCCCACATTAAATCATGGTCTTTCTGTACTGTCAGTATAACTCTGTTTCCACTATCCCAGTTTCTTCACACTTTAAGGGGAATATACCATCAGTGAAATAAACTTGTAAGAATGTCATTCCGTTTTCATAATATTTTTATCATTTATGTAATTTTCCATCTCTCTATTCATGCTAGTTTAAGTTCGTCCCCAGCCCATTTTCTGGCTTCTCATCTATTCAGCACTCACAAAATTAGATACTGTGCCCCCTACTGGCTGTTACCCACTTTGTACTGGTAGTTTCCCCCATCCCCAGCATCCCAAGTGTCTCTGTCATTTTTTTTTTCTTTTTCCAAAACTACGTATGACCGTATTCCTAGCTTGAAGATGTTTCTAGAACTCACCTTTGCCCAAACTATACAGATTGCAACAGTACAGAGGCACAAATACATTGAAGGTTGTTTGATTTGAGTTCATTTCCAGCATACTAACATTTGTCATGTTTTCAACTTCAACACATTGTCCTTCCACTTGAAATGGTTCACATTTTATTTACTGAAGTTCTTCATCAAATAAGCTGTCATGAACCAACCAGGTTCAATATGTCTGGCAAGCATACAGACAACTCATTGCAAATATGTTTGCAATCACCTTAAAACAGGGAACGTAAGATGCCAATCAAGAGACAAAGTAGGTAGTGAAATCTCCAGTAATTATGAATTTGCAAATCTTTTCAAGTAGAACAATAGACAGAATTCCAAGTATATATGCATTTCTGAGTGGTTGGCCATTGTAAATATAAAATGAATGTAGTCCAGAAAAAGGGTGAGTAAAATATTTTAAGGTCTGTATAGATATCATGTAAAGAAAGAATACATGAGCTTAGTGCTTGCACCATAATCTAGAATAGAACTGAAATGGCAGGACATAATAACGTATTTAAAGATAATAAGGGTGTCCCTATGATTCCTAAAAGGACAACAGCATCAGTAACTTGGTGGTATGTAAAAACTCATAATCAAAGGAGCAGA
Organism: Protopterus annectens; assembly: GCF_019279795.1. NCBI lineage: Eukaryota > Metazoa > Chordata > Ceratodontiformes > Protopteridae > Protopterus > Protopterus annectens. The sequence continues at coordinate 203,518,183 of NC_056735.1, forward strand.
GACATTTGTGAAAGGCACGGTGCAATATTTATGAAAAATAGTTTTAAGAATAGTAATAAAATGCATAAAAAATCCATGAAAGGCTGATTGTCTACAATCATCAATTACAGTGGTTCACAGAAAAACAAACTGGCAGGACCAAGCAGATTTTGTCTGCTGTCAATAAGTGAGTTTCACATTTAAATGAAAAGAAAAGATACAAATGCAGTAAGATATATGCTTCTTCATTCTTTATGCAAAATAGACTAGATCCTAACAAAAATAGCAGATCAGACAATCATTTTATTCGCTCCCCAGGTATTAGACTACAGACATGTTATTGCCATTACTTTGTAAATGCTGGCCGACAGCTAGGCTTACTCTTCAAGTTAACAACTACCGTTTGTAAGTACATGAAGCTGTGCAGATTTCTTCTTGCTTTTTACTTTGTGCCAGATGAGTAGTGCATGAGACAGTTAAAGATTATGGTTACTCATTTTGCAAGAGGACAATATCATAAGCAACATTAGTTATCAAAACTGATAGCAGCGACATCTTTGAAACAGTGCAATGTGAACCTATGTTGCAGAATATACATAAGCATTCATGGCAATCAGTGTCATTGTGGTAAGTGTCTCTTTCTGTTTCCTTCTTTCAGAGAGCTAAATCTTAGCAAAACAGTCCACCCACTCTTTTTTAGAAATACGCCTGGCAGTCTGAATACTCAATATAAAACCAAGCAATAAGTCTCCCTTCATTCAATGTGTTTTATTGCCCTATTTAGTCACACACACATTAAATAACTTTTCTTAATAATTTTATTTCAGAAAATAAGATTTGGTTTCTCTATGAAAAAAAATACATTAAAAATAAAATAGAGCTAAATGCTTCCCTTCAGCTTTCCAGAATGGAAAATGAATTACCTTAATTACATCTACATTATTTCTTGGCATGAAATTTTAAACCGTATAGGTAATCTGTCATCTCAGTATTTTTAACATTGGGAGCTGGAAACTGAATTAAGAAAGTGATCTGTACTCTAACAAGTGAGTTTAAGACCAAATTTTAATGCTTTTAAAGGTGCAATTTTCATTTTTAACTCTACTTTCCGGAGATATTTTACATGTATGCTACTATATCGATGCTTTCATATTTTCCTTCAATTATCTGCATCCTCTGTCTGTGCTCTTCTTTGCTATTTTTCCTATAAAACGTGCATGTTCTACTGAATTTTAGAAACAAGATTGTCTGCTAAGCGTCTCTGAGGTGTGTTGACTTCTACAGAGTTCCAATAGATATTGGAGAACAATAAGTGAGTATGATCACTAAGAAAGGATGAGAAAATATGAATAAGAAACAGTAGCACTTTACTGAGACATTTGGTTCCTGCTGCTGATCCACACTGGCAAAATAATGGTTCTAGCGGCATTCCTACCCTCTTTTCATGGATAGCCTTCCCAACCCTGATCCAAAATATATTATCTAATCTCATTCATCATACTATGATCCTTAGCCATTGTTCTCCACCACCTTAGTTGTTTAGATAAGGAAATAATAGCAATTATCTGAGATATTGTAGTAACATAGAATTACCAGTTTTAGCTCCCGCCTGCACATATTACTTTGAAACAGGCTAGTAACACAAAGGGTGACTTCACATTTCACAATGATGAGTTATTTCACTCTCTGGGGGAATTTTGGCTACTCAAGAGTTGAAAGTAGAATGAGAGATTTAAATATTCTAATAAAGTATTTTCTTTTTTTATTGGTGGACACTTTGCCTGATGTCTGTTGTGTAGGCTCCACATTTGAGCCAATGCCCTATAGATCTTATTTCCTGCACAGATATAGAGTATCTTTGAAGTGGACAGCAGAATAGATAATAAATCTTTCCATTTTCAACCCTTCTCCATGCTTATAACTTCATAACCCACACCTGTGGACTGCTGCATTTTTCATAAAAAGGAAGAAAACACAAAAGAATAAAACACAGAGGTAGAAAAGAAGCTATAAACTAAATCTGAAACTATAACCTGTGGAATCATTAAAAACACCACTTGCAGTAAAGGCTGTGACAAAAATGTCCTTTTTCTGCATGAAGAGATTTGTAATTTAGAGATACATTAGCAGCAATAAGGAAAGACCTCATTATTGACTAATATGCATGTCTATGAATAAGAATTAATTATTGCCAGTACAGATTAACACTTCCTGCAGTAGTGAAAAGGGGTGGCAGCCATATCATGGTAGCACAGGAATCCACTTAGTCACTCACTCACATACAAACAGACAGTAACACATACACACACACACACACACACACACACACACACACACACACACACACACACACACACACACACACACACACACATACACACACACACACACACACATAGCCTATACATGGTTAGGTAAAGGTTGTGAGCATTGACTGGCATCAATGCTACTATATGTATGTATGTAGGATGAAGATTTTCATCCCTTAGGTGATGAGTGAGTATGCTATGTGTTACCTCTTAGCCAATGCAAGGACATATTGAGCACATCCAAGTCTGCCTACACCCACAGCATGTGCTGGTTTTCCCTCTGACTCCTCACCTGCATGTGGTTGTGGTGACCTTCCCATTGGTGGTGGGATATGTGCCCCTTCCCCTTGTTGATCCTGCTGAAGCTGCTTTCTCAGGTTGATGTTGTGCAGCATGGAACAGATGGTGAATATTTCAGTACATGTACATGGAAGCAAGGTTCCCCCACATGTATCTAGGCACTGGAACCACGACTTCAGCAGCCCAAACACACACCCTATGATATTTCTGGTTTGAGTATGTGCCTGGTTATGACATTCTTCAGGAGATGTGTGTGCATTTCTACTGGGCATCATCAGCCATGGTTCCAGTGCATAACCTACATCTCCCAGTAAATGACCCTGTGGGATATACCCCTAGTAGACATCGGATACAGCTGGGAGGTATGCCAGATATGTGAGTCATGGTAACTGCCTGAATCTGAGATACCAGCACACACATTCAAGATGATTCTCTTGGCATTACACACAACTTGATAGTTAATAGAGTGAAAGCCTTTTCTATTTATGTAGAGCCTTCCCTGTTTCCCAGGCAGTGCCTTAATTTCCATATGAGTGCAGTCCATGGCACCCAGTACTTCAGGGTAGTGTGCTACAGGGTAGAGCTCCTGCATATCTGTGACCCTGTCCTCAGGAGCACAGGGAAAATATATGTGGTCACTGGCATGTTGGAGCATAGCATTCAGGAATTGATGGAGGGTCCTGGATGCTGATGCCTGTGACACCCCCAGCATGTCATCTGTTGGTCTCTGAAAAGCCCCTGTCGCTAGAATTCTAAGTGCTAAACATACCTTTGTCTCCATTGGTTTGGGCTCTCCTCAGTTTGCACTGGGTCTGAGTTGAGGACAGCAGAGGTTGCAGAGTTCCTGTAGTGGGTCTCTTTCCACCCTGTAGGGCTTTACAATTTCCACCTCATGCAGATTGAGGACTGAAATAAAGTTTAGCACTTTTGTTCAGTTAAGTGGTTTATTTTGAATTTACAGCACTTTTTTAGTGTGGTGTTATGCTTTTACAGGAGTTTTAAGTGCTTTGTTACTTGTTTTTTAATCTTAACACCACAGACTTGGAGTCGCCTCTCAGGCATCCAGTAGTAGTGTCTTAATAGATAATTTTCCACTATGAGTCATTTGAATTCTAGTGAACGTGATGACAGCCTTAATGCCAGCATGTACAGTTTGCCTAATGAGCTTGTTTCTCTCCCTCAGACCCTCACCAGTGTCATTGGTAAAGCAAAAATTTATTGTGGAGGGCTGAATCTGTTAACAGAACAGCTGAAGCAAATGATATTTTTGGAATCACTGAAGTCGTTAGCAGTTTTTCCACTTCTGGAGGTGATTCTACTGTTCTCACCCAAGTTTCTCATAGGCAAATAAGTGACTTTATCAATACACCTTTAGTTAACCCATTTGATGGATTAGGGACTGAAGTCCACCCAATTTCTCAACCAATTTCCAATGATGATTCTTCTAACTGTAAGTCCAGGATTTTTGATTTAGAGATGAAATTATTTAAATTAAGAGTGCTGGAATATGATATCTTTTATTTGAAAAGGTGTGTTAAGCTCAGGCAAGTTCTGTTAAGGCTTTGCTTCCACAAGTTTCCTAATGATACTTCTTTTAATGATTTGATTGAATAAGTTCATTTGTATAATAATTCTGGTGTGGAGGTTCTCGAGTTATTAATCAAGTTCAATGGTGGCAAAGTCGAAGAAATAAAAAGACAAGTCCAAGAGCTTAATAATTCAATTTGAGGAAACATTAATTTTATGAGCTCTAAGTCATTATATGATGGCAATGGGGCCAAGTTGCAGAGACACATAGCTACTTTGTTCACCAAAAGCAGAAAAAGTTTGAGAGGGATTTTTTGGCTTCTTCTACTAATAAAGGTTTTCTGCTTAAGGGATCCCAAGCCAAGAATTCTGCAATAGCTTCCACTCCCACAGCACTTAGTTAAACTGAATATTCTGGATGCTAATTAATTTCCACCAGACAACATTAATAGACCTATTAACCATGTGGGGGTTGATAAACTCCTTACTGGTGTAGTTGCTAACAATGTTATAGAAGCAGGAGAACAGTTTACTTTCTCTTCCCCTTTCATGTCTCACTTGCCAAGAGTAAAGATGAAAGAATCAAATAGGAGTACCAAAATGGGGTACCAAAACATCAAAATCAACAAAACAAGGAAGGTATCATCAGAGATAGTTTCATTATATCAGTTATACAACTTGTGTCTATTAATTTTGTCTGATGGCCAAGTTAATGTGCTAGAAAAGGGTTTTTCATTTTTTTTTCATCAAATGCAGCTAATATGCTTATAAATATATAACTGATTTAGTGATAGATTTAAAGCTCTTTTTTAGAAAATTGAACCTTAGGTACCTACTTGATAGGGTCAAAAATGATCAATCTAAACATATTGTTACTAAAATGAGTATTGTTAACCCTTCTCTGTTATCTACTTTGTTTTTTTTTCTTAACTTTGTTAACAAAGGGGTAGGAGGTTGGCATAATGGTTAAGATGTTTACCTTACAGATACAAGGTGCAGGGTTTGATTCTCTCATGGGTCAATTGTCTAGGCTTAAAATGGCCCACAATGGCACTTAGCCTAGTACTAATCTATGAACCTATTAACCTATCTATAGGATTTTTGAAGATTATTGAACAACAAGCCTCAAAATAAGTTTTATAATTTAAGTAAAAGTGAAAATAAGGCACTTTTATATTTGAGAAATGCAAAGGATATCAGGTTGATGAAAGCTGATAAAGGCAAGGGCCTTATATTAATGGACAATACTGACTATGTGTCATTTACTTGGTGGCAGTCATAATTCTGATTTGGTTAGTATGGATTTTGTTAGGAAAAGTTTCAGAAAGGTTGATGATGTATTGTTGAATTTTTAAAATCAGGGTTATATGGATTTAGCATCCTACGAAGTTTTGTTTGTTAAACAGCCTCAATTAAATACATTTTTTTGGGATTCCAAAAATACATAAATATCCCATTTATCTACCTTTTAGGCCTTTTGTTTCAGCATGACAAAGTAAGACTTTTACTATAACTTATTATCTAGACAGTTTGTTAAACTCTGTGACTTGGAAAACAGAATATTTTTAAAGGATTTGTGTTTTTTCTTAATTTCTTGAAGAACTATGCCTTTTTAGGTACAGAAAAATCTCTTACCACTGTTGATATAGTTTCATTATACACCTCCATTGACCAAACTTTAGGTATTGATTTCATTAGAAATTTCTTATGTCATTTTACAGATTTTGATAACATCAAAATATGTGCTATTTATTGTTAGATATTGTTTTAACAAACAATTTCAATTTGTTTGATGGTAATATTTACTAACAAAAATTAGGTGTAGTTATGGGACTTTGCTGGTGAAAATCAATAGTTTTGACTAAGTTAGAACATTTTAAATATGTCTCTTTTTATAAGAGATATATTGATGATTTACTTATCATTTGGACAGGTAGCAAGAATGATTTTGATATATTTTTAAATTAATTAATGTGAGTTTTAATGGGATTGCTTTTGTCATTGATGAGATGGGAACTATTGTTAATTTTTTTGGATTTAAACATCACTATGGGTGTTGATTCCAAATGTTTTTACAACACTATACATAGAAAGAAAACCTTTGCTAGAAATTATTTCCAGTCCAGAAGTCAACATCCATATTTTATGAAATGGAATAATGTTAGAGGGCAGATCATGTAGTTAGGTAGGCTGAACAGTTGAGATTAATTTTTTTTAGTGAAGTAGACTGTCTAATTAACATGTTTCTGAGAGTGATTATTCCAAACTAAAGTTAGAGAAAATTAAAGATGACATTACCGGTTGCAGATACAGTACATTTCCATTTGTCTTAGACAGTGGTTTCATCCCAAAGGGGAAGGAAAATTGACGCTAATGGTTTTGAGAAATGTTTGTCTTTTCCCATACCCATTACTGTTGACTCTAAAGAAATACAAAAAGTGGTACACAACAATTAGCAAATTATTTTGGGTAACGGACAATTAGTTTGTATTGCTGGTAAACACCTCCAGTTTATATATAAAGAAATCTCTATATTAAGACTTTATTAAAGTTGAGTGAGGGTGATTTGGGTACTGCAAGCTTTGGACCCATAGACACTTATCCATGTTTAAATTGTAAACAATGTAGACTTGTTAATTCCACAAACATTGTTAATTTTAAACATTTGAACAAGTGCATCGGTGTTAAGCATAGGTAAACTTGTAAAAGCACTGGCTTGGTTTATTTAGCAAGTTGTTCTAGTTGTGAAAGTTTTTATATTGGGAAATGTGTTAGAGCCCTTTCACAAAATATTTATGAGCACTGTGCTGCTGTTAAGAAAAGAGATTTCACAAACACATTAGCTAAGCATGCTTCTGAATATAATAATTTTTAAGAAATTTAGCTTCTTTGTTTAGACAGTATTGATTAAAGGTCTTTATATGTAGTTTTAATAATAAGTTTGAAATTATGGAACTAAAATGGCAGATTGCCCTTACAATGGATAGAAAAACAGGTTTGAATGATGTTATAAATATTAAATGTCTATTGAAGACCAGATTGTTTTAAACTGCTCCTTTAAGAATTTTTTAGGGGTTGGTTTAATTAATTTAACTATTTTACCATTAATCTTATTGGTCAATGGATGTTAATAATGAATATAAAGTTGACAGTTTACAGTTTTATTTACTTCTGATGAAGTTCTTATATTAAATGAATGACGTTATGTTGGTCCTATCTCCCAAGTGGTTATTTTGAGTTTATGACATTTTTTTTGTTCGATGAGGTTGTGTGCCTTTCTGGTGGTTATAAGTGCTTTGTTATGTGGTTGTACCACATCTCACTCATACACAAACCAAAATGTTTGGTCCAGAACAAAGAATGCCACATTAGTAATGCATTGTTTCCAACTAAAATAACAGGATGCCTACACATTTTCAAGCCAAAACCTCTTAAAATGCAACTTTTGTTGTGGCAACACACAAATGGTAGTTGGGTCCCCAACCCCAAACCAACAAGTAAATGAAAGTTTATACAAACCAAGGAATACCACATAATTCAATTGTTGTATATGCTTTCAACACAATTCACACAATGTGTACACATTTACAACCGAAAAGTCAATTTTATATGATTGCCAGTCACCACTCACTGTTCCCACCACTCTCCAGGAAGTGTCTCTGGGCAACTTTAGAAGCATAACACCCTATGTCATTGACATAGTACATTATATTTTTAACACAGAGGATTGTAAAATAATTTTAACAATAACACTTGTGATGAAAGTTAACAACTTGTCTATCTGAGAAATGTAAATGCCTGCCAAAAATACCTATGCCAACAGTGAACTATAAGAAGTGCATACAGATAAAAAAATCCATTTTCTATGCATATATAATTCTTTTTTGCAACATATTACAAAATGTAGAATGTACATGAAAAATGCAATCACACCTTAGCAACATTAGAGGCCTTCTCTGCAGTAAAATCAAAGGGAATTGCAATCTTCTGTTTTCTCCAAATACACTAGTCTCCTCGCCTTCAAGCTCCCTTGCTACATGGTTACCTTTTTATAGTATAATGTTAGAAAAATATGTATTAATGTGTGTATTAGCAATATGTTTAGTGCATTTAGAGCTTGAAAAGGGTTAACACATTTATTCTATTTCATACTGCATAAATCTGTACAAACTGCAGATGCTTTCTGACCTTGTATTATTAGCTAAAATCTTGCTTGTGCCTTGGAAATTTACTGAGAAGCATATGATGTCTGCTTGCATTAGGAAAATAATGAATAGAACAATACTACTTGTATAAACCTAGACAAGGAGTTCCGCTCATGCTATGAGAAAATACACAGCCTGCTTGAAAATATGAACTGCAATCAGCATTTGCTTGTATCTGTATTAGAAGAGTACCTTGAAATGTAACACTGTACAATACAAGCTTGTAAACGGATTACTGATCACCAAGGCCAGGTTGTTTTTCTGAAAAGTTTCTCACAAATCTAGCCATGTCAGCAGAAAATATGAGTAACATCTGCTGTAGAACAATGCTAAAAGTTGTGTTTGATTACGTCAGCTTAGAAGGCCATGTCTTGTAAAACAGTATAAGAATGAACATACTTCCTGTTAGTAGTTAGACAAATCCTTGTATTTGAATGCTTTTGTCTCCTTGCGGCAAGTAAATTGAAGTGCCTTAACTGAACCTTATGTGTATTGGTCTTTGAAGTTTTTTCCTTTGACAGATTGGTCCTTCGGACCGGAAACCTTCACTTCGCCTCGGATCAGACAGGCCAGGTGGCTTGAAACCGTATGGGGAAGAAACCACATCAGTTCTTCTTACTTGAAAAGTCCTCCGACTGAATTGTCATACAAAAGAGGCCAGACACTTTCTGATCTGCGATTGAAGGACGGGTTTACTCGAACCAGGTGATCAATCACGAAGGCTCAGGTAAGGTGAATCCAACTTCTTTTTTTCTGTTTTAGATCAGGGACTAGATTTGTATTTGTTCTGTTAGACTTAGTTAATAAGTCAGGGACAGAAAGATTACTGTCTTGTCATAGATCAGGGAAACAGAGCAGGTAGGCAGTCATTCTGAAGAGACTATAAAAAAATCCGTGGTACCACGTAAAAATAAGGTGTTACGTAATGATTAAAAGGGTAGAACAAAATGGGTAATAATTGTACAAAAAGGTCCCAAAATCCGTCGTTAACTGAAGAAGCGAAATACATGCAGTCAAAGCGTGCTGATAATATTAAATACTACTCAAAATGGGTTAATAAGTATGAATTTGATGGTAAATTAGAGAAATCCTCACTTATCAAACTTTTCAAACAGCTTAAAGCCAATTCTAAAGGTCGGGTAAAAAAGCAACGTCAATTAGGAATTCCACAGGCACACAGGTGGATTGAGGAAGTAAACCGAAGAGAACAAAAGAATAATAATTCAAAAGCAATGTTTTTAAACAAGGAGGACAATAATTTAGTAATAGCATCAGCCCCTCCGCCTCCCTTACCAGAATATGAGGCAAGTGAACAAGTTAGTCCACCCCCGTGATAATCTACTGTCACTGTAAGTAGAGACGTTACAAAAGCGAAACTGTTTGTTAGAGATCCCGTCGAGACCAGGTCTCAAACACGGGCAGGAAACTCAAAAGGGGACATTGAGTTGTATCAAATGGGTAGAAATTCACAGTCTATGAGTGAGGAACAAATATACCCACTTATAGAAGTGCCTAATCCTCAGGCAGGGCAAGAAGGTGAAGACCCAACTATTCTAGTGTATAGACCCTGGACTCCGGAAGACATCCAGAAAGCCACCGAGGGAATTCCCCATCCAAAAATTAATTTTAGAAAATTCCTAGAAGATTTTCAGGGAATGAGGCTAAGTTATAATTTAAACGGAGAAGAGGTAGAAAAGGTAGTCAGACAAATTGTGGAGCCAGATTGGCACATGATTAGTGGCGACTGGAATCCCCGTGATCCTGCGTTCAAGCCCCTCCCACATAGCAGCGCAGAGTTAGACAACAGCGTGAAATGTCTTACAGACCGAATCTCTGAGAAATGGAAGCCTAGGGCAGACTGGACTTGCATTAATCAATGCATCCAACAAGAAGGTGAGACTGTTGACAGATATTATGCCAGACTATTAGAATGTTTTAATAACCACTGTGGAATGCAGGTTCCTAAAGATCAGACACATGATTCCCCATATGAGCAGCAGTTAAAGAATGCGTTTTTGAAAGGCAGTATTGCACCCATAAGTAGTTTTATTACAAAGCACATGGTAGATCATCGTACAAGCAGGTTACAGTCATTACTTGAATAAGCTAGGCATGCCGAAAGGCATTTTAATAGCAAAAAGAAGAAGAAAGCCCAAGTATTTTCTGTAGAAGATGGAGCAGAAGTTTATGTAGTACAGTCCGGGAAAAAGGGCAAGAAAAATGCCCAGGGAAACAAACAATCTGATCAACGATCAGAGGACTTTGAAGGGCGAAAGAAAAGGGGTGAGTGCTTTAAATGCAGTAAAAAGAGACACTTGGCAAGGGATTGCAGGAAAAACAAGAAGGCAACCACGGAAGATAAAGAGGGTGAGGACTGACTATATGGTAGTCAGGAATCACTAGAAGGGAATAGCAGAGAAAGGACAAATGAGAATGTGATAGGGGGAGTAGAGAATGTGACAGAAGAAATAGACGAAGTGCAGGAAGTCACGGATAATGAAGAAAATGAAATATTGGATTTGGCTTTATTGAGCTTAGAGTTCTATTCAGCAGACACAAAACCAGAAGTTACACTCCTGGTAGAAGGGAGGGAAGTAAGATTATTGTGTGACTCAGGGGCATCACAGACCCTGATACATCCCTCCAAACTGCCAGAGAATTCAGAGTCACCTGATTACATATTAGTGAAAGCATCTAATGGACAGCTGTATCAGGAGCCCCTCTCCCATAATATTGTGATAACTGATCCTGTTTCAGGACTGACACAGAAAAGCAAAATTGTTGTCTCTGCAAAATGCCCAGTCAACCTCTTGGGCAGAGATCTTATGCAGCTATTTGGTATAGCAGTAGTTCCGACTATGCAGGGTATGGAAGCACAGTGACAAATGGATACCATTGCAGTGCAGTCGGAGGGTGAAATGTTTTATTGGTACAGCCAGGACTTGGTTACGACTGGTCCAGGGGCGGTGACCGAAGAGTTGATGAACGTAGCCATCAGCAAGTTCCCCTCCCTTGACATTGATAGACAACATTTGTTGCACTGTACTCTGTATTATTGTAACACACCAGGACCTGATAAGGAATATGAGCAAGAATTGCTTAGAAATCATGCAAACAGATTGATATTGTGTAATCTGTACTGGGACACAGAAGGGAACAGTGTAGTCAGCTGTTCATTGCCCCAGGAGTTCTTTGCACTTTATAAATCTAATCGATTACCACATGTTCGCTTAACTAAGGACAAAAATGTGAAATGGGTAGACCTGGGAGAAAAAGTCACGAGATGGGAAAAACAGACTGAGTTAGAACTGTCAGAACAGGGAATACAAATGCAGAAGTTGAATTATATATCTCAGACCTGCCCAGCTGTACACTTGCAGTCTAGCAAGGACAGCTGGTTAGCACTCCTGCTAAAGGAGGAAGAGAATGCCTTACAAAATATACCAGAAACCCTCTGGTCAACAGGAAAATCAGATGTAGGACTTATTCGTACAGCAGGACCAGTTACTATTACGCCAAAGTCAGCATTTAGACCACAAAAAAGACAGTATCCCTTAAGAAAAGATGCAGAGGTAGGAATCAAACCTATTATAGCAGCTTTGCTTAAGGAAGGGGTGCTAGTGGAATCTCCTGATTCACCATGAAACACACCCTTATTTCCTGTTAAGAAAGCGAATGGGGAGTGGCGTATGGTCCAAGATTTACAAGCTGTAAATGACACAGTAATACCAAGGGCACCTACGGTGCCAGACCCACACACCCTGTTGAATGATTTAAAACCTCAACAGAAATATTTTTCTGTGGTAGATATTAGCAATGCATTCTTTTCGATACCGATACACCCTGACAGCCATCATTGGTTTGCATTCACATTTCAGGGGAAAAGGTATACATATACGCGACTACCACAGGGGTATTGTGAAAGTCCAACAATATTCTCACAAGAAATGGCAAGCAACTTGGCGGGATTTACCCCACCAAGAGGTAGTCAGATTTTGCTTTATGTTGATGATATCCTGCTGGCAGCCCCCACCCAGCAAGATTGTAAAGAAGATACCATAGCGCTATTACAATTTTTAGCCACTGAAGGACATAAAGTAAACAAAAATAAACTGCAGCTTTGGAAAAAACAAGTTAAATACCTAGGATATGCAATATCCAAGGAGGGTAGGTCATTAGATGAGGACAGAAAAATAGTGATTTTGCAAGCAACAAAATCTACTACCAAGAAGGAAATGATGTCCTTCCTGCGTACGACTAATTTTTGTCGGAGTTGGATTCCAAACTATGCCCTGGAATCTGCACCACTGACTAACCTGATTTATAAAAAGCCTATGGCACACAGGATTTGATACAATGGACACCAGAAGCAGAATTTGCTTTCTGCAAACTGAAACAGTTAATAGGGTCCTCATTAGTTTTGGGATTACCCAACTATCATAAACATTTTTTCCAAACTGTAGATTGTAAGCAAGGTTATATGACATTAGTGTTAACACAGCAGCATGGGGACAAGCTATGCCTTATTGCTTATTATTCATCACAACTGGACCCAGTGGCACGGTCTTTACCTCACTGTGTACAAGCAGTAGTTGCAGCTGCAATGGCAGTACAGGCTTCGGCCTCAGTAGTGTTGTTCCACCCTCTCACATTGAGAGTGCCTTATGCAGTCGTGATTATTTTACTGCAAGAGAAGGTAGCATATCTTTCCCCTGCTAGGCATCTTTCCTGTATGACTATATTGTTGAGCCAACCTCATATGACAATTGAATGATGTACAACTTTGAACCCTTCTACCTTGCTCCCAACCCCTGCAGGCTCTCGACTTCACCCTAGCAGCAAGAGGTGGTACGTGTGCTTTAATCCAAGAAGAATGCTGTCTGTATATTCCTGACCATAAACACGAGATAGACAATCATCTTGAGGTGATTCAGCAAGTGTCGACCATGACCAAACCAGGCCCAAACTCACTGATGGACTTTTTCCAGAAATAGTTTGGAGGGTGGGGTACCATCCTAATTAACATCCTGATTGCCATTTGTGTAGGTAAGCTCCTACTGGGAGTATGTGCTTGTTGTGGTATCCCCTGCATGAAAAGACTGATTAAAGACTTTATAGATATGTCAGTTTCTGAAACCTTATATCAAAGTACTGAGTTTGAAGAACTGTTAAAAGACTGAAAATGCTTTCATAAGTTTAAACTGAATGACTCTCTTAACTGCAAATCCTGAGTGGAAGAGGTTAGGAGAAGAAAACAAACTGTTTATGCTTATCTTGAAAGTAGAATAAAAGTATTAATAGGGGGGAAATGTTAGAAAAATATGTATTAATGTGTGTATTAGCAATATGCTTAGTGCATTTAGAGCTTGAAAAGGGTTAACGCATTTATTCTATTTCATACTGCATAAATCTGTACAAATTACAGATGTTTTCTGACCTTGTATTATTATCTAAAATCTTGCTTGTGCCTTGGAAATTTACTGAGAAGCAGATGATTTCTGCTTGCATTAGGAAAATAATGAATAGAACAATACTACTTGTATAAACCTAGACAAGGAGTTCCGCTCATGCTATGAGAAAATACACAGCTGTAGAAGTTACAGATAATTAGGACAAAGCCTGCTTGAAAATATGAACTGCAATCAACATTTGCTTGTATCTGTATTAGAAGAGTACCTTAAAATGTAACACTGTACAATAGAAGCTTGTAAACGGATTACTGATCACCAAGGCCAGGTTGTTTTCCTGAAAAGTTTCTCACAAATCTAGTCATGTCAGCAGAAAATCTGAGTAACAGCTGCTGTAGAACAATGCTAAAAGTTGTGTTTGATTACGTCAGCTTAGAAGGCCATGTCTTGTAAAACAGTATAAGAATGAACATACTTCCTGTTAGTAGTTAGACAAATCCTTGTATTTGCATGCTTTTGTCTCCTTGCGGCAAGTACATTAAAGTGCCTTAACTGAACCTTACATGTATTGGTCTTTGAAGTTTTTTCCTTTGACAGATAATTTCAGGCCTCTGAGCATGGTGAAAATGCAAGTGAAGTCTGAACTCATTCGAACTGCTAAATCCCAAATGTTTGACTTTATGTAGCAGATGTAAACATAGTCTAGGCACCACCTCACTATTAACAAACAGAATAGCAACCCAACAAGGGTAAAACTAATAACAGACCAAAAAAAAAAAAACAAAGAAATGGACTAAAATCTCCACATTAATATGGTAGAACAAAACAGCAAATGATGACAATAAGTTCCACCAACTAAGCGCTTTCACCAATCAGCATTGGCTTCTTCAGAGTTTAAAAGCTGAAAACCTAAATATCAGGTGAATCATAAGTGAGTCAACCACCAATTTTCCACAGCCAGATCACCTGCATTTCAAAAGATTTTTGTTTTAATACAGAAATAATGGATATATTGTCATTCAGACCAAGTGGATTTGTAGCATTAAGCCTAATCTTCCACCTATATTCCCTATTTTCAAACTTCAGCCTATCATCACCCCCTCTCTCATTCGGGAGAACCAGGTCAATAACATTTTTTATGGTGTCCCCCAACCTTTTGTGTCCCTCACCATGCCTTTCTTTGTCTTGTTTGTCCTGTTTGTCTGCACCCACTTCCTCACCTACCCTATTTACCTGACACTGACATACCTACGTCCCTTACCCAACATTCCTCTCTTACTGAAATAAAATAAAAAAAGCTGGGCAATTTTCCCACAAAAAAAATGTTGCCTTATAGTTCTCCACTTTGCAAATATGTCTTCTCGACACACTTGATTTGGTCCAATTAGCTATACAACATGATTGTATTATTGCTGTCCATCTGTGTTGTGGTGACAGTCCAAATTAATTAAATTTTATATACATCTTCACATTAGACTGTTGAAGACGTGGATAGCTATGGTTCTTTCCTAATTCCCTCCTGCAAATTCCTATATTGCTTCCATTAGTTCTTCCCTCTGCTTGCACCCCATTTCACTACTTTACTATCTACCCCATTTTACACCTTTAATCTAGTCACAAAATAGAATCACACATCAAACACATCCCAGAAATGCCCCTTAATAAAGGCCTTCGCTGTTTGTTCACTGCATTTGCATGGAGTTTGCCATCACGCACCAGTGCTTTTTATGTCCTGTGTTATAGTGTGGTTACCTCCATGCAATGCTGCTTAAACTCACTGCACTTAAGAAACACAGTTAAAGCAAAGTAAAGGCACTAATTTTAAATATTTACTCTAACATCTATTTCAACTGCCAAATGTATAAAAATGCAAATACATATGTGTACTGTTGACTTAAGTCAATTGACTGATGTTCATTTTTATACAGTACTTCACTGTGACCACTGTCTTTCACATTTGCAAAAATGATCACATTTACTTATGTAATCCCATCCTGAAAACATGTGTAAAAAATTGGATTGAGCTGGATTCGAACCCTATGTCATCTCTCCTAAAAATATGAACTCCCTGCTCTTATACTGCTGTTACAGGGAAAGCTAGGCAAGAGGTGTTTTTTTTTTATACTTAATATTGTCCAAAGTGCTAACTGCAATGCCTCACTGTTTTGCATATTTGCATGGAGGAAGGTGAACCAATGGAACAATTACTATTTTCCCAGTTAAGTAAACACCCACATTTGCCTGTCGCTTAACACAGTGCAAACAGGAAAGGCAATAGCAACAGTTTTTAATGTCATAAAAGATATAACATGTTTCCAATATAAACTGTAGTGTGTACAGCATATTATCTGTCAGCTATTTCCACCATAGACTACATGCATAAGTATGTTTCAAGTTCAAGTTGTGTTCATTAAATGCGAATTTCGCATATGCAAACACTTTGCTATTGATTGCAGAAACCAGTTGCTCAGCTGTGTGCCTATGTAAAGAACTGATCACCATGTATTACTATGTTTACCCCTACTACCATCTTCTTCTCTCTAGACACTGCTGATGTCATAAGTTATAAAGTGCAGTCTGACACTATGAAAGTAGGACTTGTGCTGTGGACTTACATAACTACTATGTTCTGGCAATAGTTAGGAAAAGGTTCTAGTTTCACGGCAGTCAGCTGGCTTGTGTGTGTGTGTGTTCATTCAACAATCAGTATAGTGGCAATTTTAGAATGGTAAGTGAAACACTCATCAGGTCACCTTCTTGTAACATACACTGATAATGCCATCCTCTATAAAGTGCACTCTGACAATACTTAAGTCATATTTGTGCAGTGGCAGTAACATTAAGTACAATTTTTTCCAGCTTCTGTAACTAGATATTTAAGGGTTCTAATCTGACAGCAGGCAACTTGAGTGTGTATACATTCAAATAATATTTTTGAGACACTTTTACACCAAGATGTGACTCCACATCCATGCCAGACACTCCTCTCAACTTCTTCTTCTCAGCATACAATGATGCTATTATACTCTATAAAGTGCAATGTGACAGTGTTAAAGTCAGACATATGTGGTGGTGCAATTGTTACATTGTATGGAATCCATATTCTATACCTACACAGGTGTAATGCTCAAATCAGACCCAGTCTACTGCTGTGAGTGTGGTTGATGGTACATTGCAGTCATTTTATGATCTTTTAAATCACTTTTCAAATCACTACCACTTAGGAGGACCTTTAACATAGCCCAATGCATCCAACAACCCTTTTTCCCTCTGGCCACATGACACCCTCCCTGCAGAGGAGTGGAGGATGTCCTTGATGCATGCACACATCATGAAGCAAAGTCCTTCCCTGAGCCTTTGCCAGCCATCTCCAGACCACTGGATGTTGATAGGTTCATAGGTAAGTACTAGGCTATCTGCCTGTGGGCATCTATAAGCTTAGTCAGAATGTGTTGGCTTTTGCCACCCCCTTAGATTAGTTCCCAGTGCCTTGGTCCAGCAGAGCCATTAGTTCCCTGAGCCTCTGTCCAGCAGAGCCACTACAGTGATCCCTGGGGTAAGTTTTCTGTTTCCCATTCACTCGTCAAGGTTTCTCTTGAAGAGTGTTCATAAGGGGCTCTGCCTAATGTAGATTGGAATCCTGTTCCAAAGCATGGGGAGTCTCTGGGACAGGAATATATCCCTCCAGCACATCCTATTTATCATTGTGGTGAGGTTTAGATCCCTAGCGATTGTGGCTCTTGGGGATTTGTTTATTTTTTTTAGGTGGGGCATGTCCATCAGTTCTGGGTTGGACATGGCCTTGTATGTCAGGCAGAGATTACCTCTGAGTAAGCAGTATCCAACCGAGTACAGCTGGAGTTTCTTCAGTTGGGCTGCACAGGGCATATGTTTGAGGCCAGTAATCCTCTGGGTGAGGTACTTCTGTGGTCTTTCAAGCTGTTGCAGGTGTCTTTTAAGGTACATCTCAAATGGGGTGCTGTACTCTATGATGGGTCTGATGAGTGATGAGTAGAGGGGCACAATAACCTCTTCTTTTCAAACCCTTTTGTGATTAGGTGGGCCACACAGAAGGATTTTCTAACCACCATGGCAATATGATTATCAAAGGAGAGATTGCTATCTAACTGGGTCCTCAGATCCCATATTACATTTTCTGTATTTAGAGGACTACCACGTATGTGGTAGTTTGCAGGTGCTTTGTTTTTTCCAAAGGGGATGACTGTACACTTTCTGGCATTTAGCTTGAGGCCATAGGTTCATAGGTTCATAGGTAGGTACTAGGCTATCGACCCAAGGGCCTACGTAAGCCTAGCCAACAAGGTTCCCTGGCTTACACCACCCAAGAAAGTTATTTTCCTGTGCCACTGTCGAGCAGAGACACAGAAGTGATCCCCAGGGTGTATTTCCTATTTCCCATCCACTCATCAAGATTTATCTTGAAGAGTGCTAATGAAGAACATTGCTTGACATAGATGGGTAGCTTGTTCTAGAGTATGAGAAGTCTCTGGGACAGGAATCTATCCCTCCAGCATGTCCTGTTTATTCTGGTGATGAGGTTTAGGCACCTAGAGCATGTAGCTCAGAGGGATTGGGATTTCTTTAGGTGTAGCATGTCCAACAGCTCTGGGTTTGACATAGCTTTATATGTTAGGCAGAGATCACCTCGGAGTAGGCGATATGCTACGGAGTAAAGCTGGAGTTTTTTGAGGCGGTCAGTGTAGGGCATTTGTTTGAGGCCAGTAATCCTCTTTGTGAGGTACTTCTGTGGCCTTTCCAGCTGCTGCAGATGTCTTGTGAGGTACATTCCAAAAGGGGTGTTGTACTCTATAATGGGTCTAATGAGTGTCGAGTAGAGGGGAACAATGATATCTTTTTTCCTGGACGAGAAACCTTTTATGATGAGGTGTGCCATGTAAAAGGACTTCCTGACTACTGTGGCTATGTGACTATCAAAGGAGAGACTACAGTCCACCTGGGTCCCAAGGTCTCTTATCACACATTCGGTGTTAAGTAGATTGCTGACTATGTGGTATTTCATGGGTAAAGAGTTTTTACCAAAGGGGATGACACTGCACTTTTTGGCATTGAGCTTGAGGCCATGGCTCTGACACCAGGCATCTGTCTCAGCGAGGCCCTTCTGTAGGATGTCCACATCATTTGGGGACTTGACTATGTGGATATCCAGAGTGATTAGTCTATGGTCTGATCTAACCAGCGAGGGTTTGACCTCTGGTGTAGAACACCAGTCACCCATGTTGGTGATGACCAGGTCCAATATGCTGTCACCTCTGGTGGGGGTGTTGACCACTTGATCCAGGGTGTTCGAGTTTACAAATTCCATTACTTTGACACTAGGTATCCGTCTCAGTGAGACCTTTCTGGAGGATGTCTGTATCAGCTGGGGAGTCAATTATGGCCCCCAGTTTGCAGTCATCTGTAAACTTGGTTAGCCATAGTCCTCCTGTGCTTGCCTGTACCTCTGAGAAGTATATACCAAACAGGAGGGGTCCCAGGACTGAGCCCTGGGGGACACCACTTGTAACTGGTTTAGAGTCGGACCTAGAGCCTGCAACTCTCACCATGTGGGTTCTATCCATGAGCCAACTGGCAACCCATCGCTTGACGTAGGGGTTTATGTTCAGGCTGGTGAGCTTGTCTATAATACCAGAATGGGGAATTGTGTTGAAAGCCTTTGCAAGGTCTAGGTAGACATTGTGGACCTCCTTTCCCTCATCTAAAGCCTTAGTAACTGTCTCAAAGAAGTCCACCAGGTTTAGGAGGCATGATCTGTCCTTAACAAAGCCAAACTGGGTAGGGTCCAATGTTTGAAGGTTCCCAGTGTCTCTGTTAATGAATTCCATGATGATGCACTCCATAACCTTGCAGACCAGGCTAGTCAGGCTTATAAGGTGATAGTTCCCAGAGTCCATTGTGGCTCCACCTTTGTGGACTGGGATAACTGTTGCTGTGCACCACTCTATGGGTACATAGCCTGTAGAGAGGCTGAGTTTGAACAGTGTGTTTAGGTGAGGGGTTAGTTCATTTTGAAGCTCGTGTAAGACACAGCCTGGGACACCATCTGGTCCCATTGAAGCTGTATTTTGACTTTGGATAGGGCTGTTTTAACCTGTGTGGCAGTGATTGCTGAGGCACTACATTCTTCTGGTATGGTTATGGGACCTTTAGGGGGTGAGAGGGTGGTGAAGTTTGCACTAAACCTGTCTGCTAGAATGTTGGCAATATCAGTCGTTTCAGTGTATTTTGTGCCATTCTGCACTAACTCAGAGCTGATCTGAGAGTTTCCACTTAGGTGCTTGACATAGCTAGAGAATGCTTTGTGGTTATCTTTGGAGTCCTTGGCAATTTTTCTTTCAAAGCTAGCCTTGGATGATTTTATGAGGGATCGTAGTTTCTTGCTGATACTGATCAGGGATGTCTTTCCTTCTTGGGATTTTACTTTTTTCTGCACTAGTTTCCTCCTTCTATTGTATAGCTTGTTTATGGCAGGGGTCCACCAGACTGGTTTCCTTTTCTTGGAGGAGTGAGTCCTGTTTTTTCTTGGGATAGCATAATCCATGTATTCTTGCAGGTGCTCATAGAGTGCCTTTGTAAGTGATTCAGCAGCTTGGACAGCATTGTCCTTTAGCATGGGGGCTGTGAACCTTTCCACCTCAGTCTTAAATAATGTGAAGTTTGCTTTTGAAAAGTTTTTCATGGTGGTTTCCTTGATTGGGGGTGGGGGCAAAATGTGGATATGCAGAGTGATTAGTCTATGGTCTGATCTAACCAGCGAGGGTTTGACCTCCGGTGTAGAACACCAGTCGCCCATGTTGGTGGTGACCAGGTCCAATATGTTGTCACCTCTGGTGGGGGTGTTGACCAGTTGATCCAGGGCATTCGAGTTTACAAATTCTAGGAAGCATTGGGCAAGGGAGTTAGTACTTGAGTAGTTCTCCCAGTTAATATTTGGGTAATTGAAATCACCCACTATTAGTGTATTTGGTAGGACCTTCATATTTTCCAGTGTCTCCAGAAATGTGGAATGGGGGTCCTGAGTCATGGTGGGTGATCTATAGCAAGCTACAATTTGAATTGTGGTTTTGCCCATTGTTAGTTGCACATGGATGATCTCTGAGGCATTGTGCTGTGCCACCAACCTGGAGGTGTGGGTATCCTTGATGAATATGGATACACCCCCACCTTTTGTGTTTCGGTCCGGGTTCTGTGGCTGAAAAGTATGGTATGAATTATAGCCTGGTAGTGCTGGGGTGCTCTCTGGAAACTTAAACCAGGTTTCTGTTACTGCACAGATATCAATGTTCTCCATACGGAGGTGTGCCTCGAGTGCATGCATGTTGAGGTTTAGACTTCTGGCATTGAGTAGCATTACCCTCAGTTTTTGGTTACTTGTGTTATTTATGGTGGTGTGTTTGTCTTTTGAGCCTTGCCTAAAAAAGGCACTATGGGGACGGTATTCAAAAGCGTAAGGGTGACAGGTGCAAGCCATCTCTTGTGAAGCAATGTGGCTTATCGAACATGTCATCCCAGGTGGACAGATACTGGATTCCTTTTGAATGACACCAGAAACTTAGCCAGTTGTTGAAATTGATAATTTTTTCTTTA
Organism: Protopterus annectens; assembly: GCF_019279795.1. Taxonomy (NCBI): domain Eukaryota; kingdom Metazoa; phylum Chordata; order Ceratodontiformes; family Protopteridae; genus Protopterus; species Protopterus annectens. Next base: position 203,539,537 of record NC_056735.1, read on the forward strand.
TACTGTGGCATCATTCTTGGTGAGGGCAGGATGCTACTCAGGGTCAGTATCATACCGACCTGGGCTACATGATCAGAGAGCTCTTCCATGTCTCTTTTCATGTAGTCCAGGGAGGTATATCTTAGGTCATTCACACCAACATGGACAATGACAGAGTCATATTTGTACTTGTTCTGGAGTGACCTGAGTGCTTGTGTTATGTGGTTGATCCTGGCACCCGACAGGCAGCTAAATGTAACCTTCTCCTTGTCCAGCCTAGTTAGTGGGACATCAGTGTGCCTAACTATAGAGCCACCTATTACTAGTGTGTTGGGTATGTTATTTTGCCTTAAGAGCTGTGATTGCGTGGCACACTGATTATGTGAAGTATGTGTTTCATGGTCTGTGATGGGGTTTGGAGGTTGCTTCAATGTCTGCTTTGGAGGTCTCTGTTGCTTTTGCAGATTTTTATTTAGAGCCTTCGTGTATGTTTTCATGTATTTATGTGTGTTATTTGCCAGTGTTGGGTTAGTAGATATATGTGAGACTGGTGGTGTGTTGCAAGTATTTTCCTTCTCCTCTTGACTGTCAGTTCCAGTCTTGGGTTGAGAGAGCTTTGCCTCCAGTTTGATTGTATAATTGCATCTCTCGCATATATTAGTGTTTGGTAGTAGGAGGAGAGGGTTGCCTGTGTACATGAGGCAGTTGTAACATTGCCTCAAAATGCCCAGATTCACCAGTTGGACTAAAGAGTACACCTGAAGCTGCCCTTTGGACATGCCTGAATAGGAAAAGTTAGCTATTTTACTGATTAGCTGGTAGGGACAAATAGAGAGCCTTGTCCTTCTGGACAGTATAGGGGGTCTAGTGCTAGGGTTAATTAATGCTTGCTATGAGTTTTGAGCAAGTGCTGGGCTGTGAAATGAATGGTTTGAATGCTTAAGTTGAATATTTGTCTAGTTCCAAGGAAAAATTGAAAAGCAGGCTTTGTGGAGCCGGGAATAGTTTAACCCTAGATAACCAGCACTGCCCGCCGCGCAAAACCACCAAGTGTGTTTTTTTTTATAGCAGGGAAATGAAAGAGATAGAAATTACTAATTCTGTCATGGGATAGTGCACATGTCACATATGGACAGAGACATTGTGTAATGCGATCAAACAAATTCACACATCTGCACATAGCCTTACTATCTTCCATCATATAGATATACCGAGTTTGATTTAAATGGTATAACAACGGTTAAGATTTTATGTGATGCTGGTCATTAGCTTAGTAATTTCCAATGACTCTATAAACATTTCTCATGTCAATTTTGCTGCCATCCACATGTGCTATGTTGAGGTGTGTATGTACTGTCTACAAGAGGATATTATTATCTGTGCTGTGAGATAATGTACTGATGGCTGCTGCTGCCATTTGATTACATGTTCCTTCCATAACAGCTGTAATAATATGCCTTCTGAGAACTGTTGACAGGGGATGATACAATGTATATTGTTGGCTTAGTAAGACACAGGTTTTTGTAGTGGAGCAGATCAACAATCTACACAGTTCTCATTCAGTCATTACACTGACACTTGTGTGCTTGTGTATGCCTACCATCATTAAATGCTCTGCGGCATACATCAGTGTAAAGTCATACTGATTGCATGGGCATATAAGTCTTGTTTCATCCACATGTAATGCTGTGATATACACAAATGTATCACAAGTGTTGATTCAATTGCAACCTTGCAGAATTCATTGTATGCATATTTATGTTGCTATTCCCAAAGATTACTGAGGTGGTCACCAGCACCCTTGCGTGATTATTAGCATTTGCATCAGTAACTGTTCAGCATGAGCCACAACCATCTCATTTGTAATGTGTCCCTATATGGTGTCAGGCCACTCAAACACAGCTTTCAAATGAAAAACATATAGGCATATGTTGTACAATTGATGTAAATACATGACATTGGTACAGTTGTATGATTGTGTGAACAGTACTACTGTGTGGCATGTGACGATTAACCAAAGTTGTATTTGGAGGTGTTGTCACAAATCATTTATTTAAATAACTGTGAAATATTAAGGGTAAAACATAACTAAGTACAGAGCTGTTTTTTGATGCCACTACCCATACTCAACTGGAGGAAATGGACAATCTCCTAGCTGACTGTTTGTCTCAAACTTCACCCACTGTCCTTACTGGCTATCAGCCAATGTATAAAAGCAAACATTACTCTTTTTTTTTTTCTCAGCACAGCAGCTCATCTGTGTGCTCTCTAAAGCTAAAACACAGAATCAATGGACCCTGACAGCATCCCAAGTTGACTGCACCATAACTTAAAACCTGACCTAGTAGACACAGTTGGATCCCCACTTATACACAGCATCCAGACAGCCTATGTTCTGGCAGAAGGATGTACAGCAACAATCATCTGTCTGAACAAGGGGGCCATCGCCTGATGCTGGGAATTATACACCTATAATCCTGACTTTCCTCATCGGTGAGGCAGGCCAAAGACTCATCATGGACCTTATCAAAAAGGACACAGGTAATCTTCTGACTGTGTACCCAATCCATTTTTGATTCATTTAGTCTACATCATGTCTGTTAAAATTGGCTGATGTCAAGAAGGTCACCAAGGCCATGCATGAGGAAAAGTGTGTCATCCCATATAACATGACCTGCCCAAAGCATTTGACACAAATCCATACTCTGGTATTACAGAGAAAATGTCTGAAGTGGGCATACACATCTATGTCATCAAGTGGGTAGACAAATGGATCACAGACAGGACACATAATGTCAAAGTGTGTGAAGTCACCTCTAGCTAGAGTCCAGTGATAGGTCTGAACCTCACGATTCTGTACTAGGCCCTTTCCTGTTCAGTATTTATCTCTCAGAAGTCAAAACAAACTTAGACAGCCCTTGTCTAACCAGCTTTGTAGATGACTGCAAAATGTAGACAAGAACACTATTAAAATACTGTAGAAGGTATTAACACACACAAGTGATTGTTGCCAGAGTCATGGAGACACACTAGATAAACAAAAAGCAAGATTAGCTCCTCTTTGAAAGCAAATGCATACAGATAGCACACTTCTATCAGCAGACCAAGTGGTATGTGACCTGGCTACGCAGGTAGATAGTACAGTGGGGACAAATCCCTTGTATGTACCACTACTGAGTATAGGCAGGCCATCCACATCAAAGGACATTATAGCCCCATTGTTCTCAGCCCTCATAACATCAATAAATGAGTACAATGCACCCTTTTGCATGTACCTCACCACAAATCTACCAGGGATGATTTACTCGTGTATTGCTTTTGCCACAGTAAGTTTCCACAAATATTTCTGTTCATACATAAGCATTCTTTGTAATGCATAACCATTAGGAGTTGACAGTGCAGACTTCCCTTCAAGGTATTATACAATCGTGTGATACATCTTGCTATGATGCACCCAGTAAACACAAAGCTCATTGACAACATTGATGGCATTGGTTACATTCCTGCAAGCATGGATTGTGGCATATATGTGTCCTGCAAACCTCCAAATAGCCAGGATTGGTCACAGTTTAACTACAGGTGTAAAAGTGTCCCTCTTAACACCTCCAAAAAGTGGTCATTTTTGGGGAAGGTGTGCTTGATTCCTCTTACAGATTAATGCCAAATCATTACAGTTGTACAAGTGTGTTCATGCAGAGCATGTATAAATAACTCACAATCAAGTATTTTATGTCAATGACACAGATATATGGTGGTATTATTCTGATATTGTCCATAATTCTGCATGTCTCTGTCTACTGTTGTCCATGAGCCTGTTGTGATGTATCCAGATTGGTTGAGAGCTATGCTGATATTACATTCATATGCAAGCAACTCATTTTGCACTTCTTCACAATATGCACGGACCCCCTATTGTATATAACATCCTTGCTAAATGTTCACTCCAGTGAACGTCAGGGTGTTTATATCACAACCAATCATATCCATTGCTATGTGACTTTGTGTAACAGTCATATAATGTACAATAACTGTGTGATAATATGAATATATCAACACAGAGGTGTTGCAACAGCAAAACATACTGTATTATGTACATTTGTGATCACTGTTCATGCTACAGCTGCCTTGTCTTTGGGGTGTACGTTCATTGACATGCCCTTATCTAGTGTACATTACCATGTTTCACGTGTCCTGTTACCCTTTCTTCATTCCTACCATTCATGTCTCTGGCCCTATTTAATACACACACTTCCCCAGACTAGTGTATTTATAATGCAGTCTATGTACCCTTGATGATCACCACACAACCTTTATTTCAGTATGTCAAAAACATGTTTGTACTGTACATTGCACTGAGTACACTTTCTTATAATGTGTTAGGTTAGTACTGCAGTCTTTCCCTTAATATTAGCCTTGATAGTCATTGTCACTGTCGGCACAATTTTGCAGAACACCTTTGCTCATAGGTAAACTTGTCTGAAGGTCTAAATGTGTTTCTGTGGCTTTACACAGTTTCCTGGCTGGTAACACTATTGCTGGATGCAAAACTGTTCCTGTATCCATATAACCATAATGTGCAGCATGTGTATGCAATTAACGCTGCTGATCATTGTGTAAATGCATGAACTCCATACAGATTTCATGCTAAACCTACACAGAGTTTATTGAATTCCAGGCCAGTTTAAAAGTGTGGCAGAACACTACATTAGTTTGCAGGATAGGTTAAAGCTGATGATACCCATAGCAGGAAAGTACATACAGGCAAAAATGCAACAATTTATTTATAATAAAAAGCTCAACTTGCAACTTTATCCTGCAGATCAAATATCAATGCTAGTGCCTTTCATGGAAAATACATTAATGGCCAAATGACAGGGGTCATTTTAGGTGATGATAAGAATAAATGTAGTTAACTATAAGTTAAGACAACTTGGAAGCAGAAAAATAGAGCACATATATTGCATTAATGTGATGAAACAAGGGAATAAGTAAAGAATTCTGCAGGGGTATTACAAACTTATGTTCATACGAGCAAGAATAGACAGTGTCTGTCTATATTGCAGAAAGAGAGGAATCCTAAGAAGTGAAAGAATGTTTATAAAGAGATACAAGTGTGTTCTCAGAATTGGCTGGGAGATATAAAATAACAGAGCATGTTGTAGAGAAAACACCTTTGAGTGAATGTAGTATTGATACCTTATACAGTACCAGAGTCAGAGAAACAATTGTTTAGAAAAGAAGTTCTAAAATGCACAAAGTGCACATAATAAAGAATCACAAAGGTGAATCAAGCAGCCCATTAATGGTAGTTCATAAGCCTAATGGATGTACTAGATTCAGTAATGAGTTAAAGAAACTGAAGAGGATTTCGAAGGCTCTCTGTTGAAATGTTGGCACTTGTAATATCAAGTACCGTCACACTGAAACAAAAGGCTGAAAATCCAGTTGAAGAGCAAATCTCAAATATTGCTTTTCTCTTTTAGATTTCTTTTTAACTGGGGTCCACCCCCTTGTACCCCCTCCTGTGAGAGGTAAGCCCCCACACTCCCTGCACTTATATATAACAACTCTGAGATCACCAGACCTCATAGAAAAAGGAATATTCCTGGAAATTGCCATCTCAGACTTGGTGTATGTAAGTCCATTTTTTCAGCCATTAAGTCTCCATATTATGAGACTCACTTCTGTGGGTCCAATATTTCATATGGTTACTATTCCAAAGCTTGATAGCCACCCTATGATCAGATTGATGAGCTGATTGAAAACCTTGGGAAGACCAACCTGAATAAATAATGGGATATATCAGTTACCTACTCAATTACAGAGAAAACCATTTTACCAATGTTTGTCTATTTCAGTGCATAGTATTATCATTTGACCTACACGGATCTGCAACCACTTTTCAGATGCTAAAAAGAATATTGATGCTCTATTGATGATATTCTGCAGCCTACTTGGATGGCATGATAATTCATTCATTCAGAGGACTGCAAATTTTTTTTCAATATTAATATTTATTGTTTTTTTAATTCTTTGCTTTTACAATACATCAGTACAAAAGAAAATGATTACATACAACAAAAGAATAGAGAAAATAAATAAACATAAGCTTGCCATGAATACAATTGGTAAACAGAAATTATAGACACTCTTTTGTTAGTGTAGGGTAATTGCCTCCCATTGAGAAAAACATATAGCTCTATATATAATTATTATATAGCTTTATTGTGTATATGATTTGGTATGTCAAACAAAATTGTTGAGTGTCATGGAAGGTTGGTATGACTTGTGAACTATATATAATTATACAGTATTGGATGCCCAGGAGTGTATATAATCAATTGCTATAGATAGTGACTTAACAATTGAGATAAATGTGTGACTGGATTGTGAAAATTAGTTTGGTCTACTGACATTTAATTTATTTTAGAAGTTGTATTTATTTATTAGAATCGTGTCTAGTAGGGAGTTCCAATATAACTGATAGTAAGCTCTTTTCATTGTGCTTTTAGTAGCAATTTTGTGGGAGGTAATATATTTGGTTGCCATACTTTTAAAGTTTTCCCATGAAATTGTAATGTTGTTTACCCAGTTTTTGGTTATGTATAATTTGAGTAGAACACACATTGTAATTAAAATATGTCTACGGATTCCTTTGATTGAGTTTGGGATTATGTGTAGAATAGTAGTTTCCCAGGAAAAATGTTTTTTTCATATCCCATTTTTTCAAGTTGTGCTCTTAAAGAGCACCATAACATAAAGATTTTTGCAATTTCAAAATAGATGGAGAATTTTAACATTTGCTTGGGGGCAGAAAGTTCAGAGTGCATCTTTTTTGTAGCCAAATTTTTTCAGGACAGCTGGAGTGTAATAGGCATAGTTGTTAATCATCATCTGTGTATATATTAAGTTTTTAAAGGGGGTTACTTTTAGTGTGTTAATTATGGCTTCCTGTCTTTGTTCTGCTGTGATGTTTTTGTTTTTATCAACCCAGAAATTTGAGTATAGTAGCAAAGACTGGTGTTTGATTTCACTTATTAGTTTGTCAGATTGTGAAATCATTTTCTTTCTTGCAGATAATGCTTTGATTATGCTTTGGGATGTTTCTATTCTTGATATATCAGTTTTATATTCTGGATATTTCATTATAATTAAAGATATTATCTGTCTAAGAATAAGGTTATAACTATGTGGCACTTGTAGTTGGGATCTTAAGTTTTCAAACATAGTATCATTGTATTGTAGGATATGCCATATAGATATATCTTTGATTAGAGGGAATGGTTTAAGGTCATTCATTTTATTATTGAGGTTTATGTTCAGGTTCAGGTGGATGGGTTGAAGCATATCTAGTGCATTTTGCAGATCAAGAGAAGTGAATACAAATTGGAAGGCTGTTATTCTGTTTTTAATTACTGTGTGTATTTTGTTGAAGAGTTTGTGTTTGTTATTGAGGAAGGGAATAGCTTTGAGGTTTATGTTTAAAGAATGTAGTTGGTTATGCCATATTTTAACCCAGGTAGGGAAAATGTTTTTGGTACTGTCATATTCAGATACTTGGATTAATCAGTTTTCTTTTATTATGTGGTTATACATATTAAAATCTGGGAGACCCGAACCTCCTTTGACTTTTGGAAGTGTGAGTTTTTGGGAAGAGATTCTTGTTGTTTTGGAGTACCATAAGAATTTACAGAGGGCTTTGCTACTGATGTGAAATTTTTGGGGGGATTTTTAAACTGATAGAGTTTAATTGGAATATACTTTTAAGATGGATGTTCATTTTGATGATGGCCACTTTGGACAAGAGTGACAGATTAATGTTTTCCCATCTTGAAAGATCTTGTTTGATTTTTTCCTATTTTTTGTGAAGATTGGATTTAAACAATTCCTTGTATGTATCGGAAAAATTAATTCCAAGGTATTTTAGGTTATAGTTGAGAGGTATATTGGTTGAAGGGGAAAAAGGCTGCTTTATGGTTATATGGATTTAGAGGAAAAATAGAAGATTCTGGGGGTTCATTTTGAAGTTTGCTGTTTTGGACAATTGTTCAATTGAGGTTATTATTTTATGTAGCTCCATGCTGGGGAGTTGAAAATAGATATTTAAATCATAAGCAAAAGCCGAGTATTTCACAGTTGTGTTATAGATAGTGGGAATGTGGTGATAAGTATTTTGTGAAATGTGGAGCAATAGTGGCTTTAGATATAAGTTGAACAGGAATGGTGACAGGGGACACCCTTGCCCAGTTCCATTTGTTATCTTTATAGGTTGGGAGTGAAGTCTATTTATGAATAGTGTGGTAGTAGCATTTCTGTATAGCATTTTAATGATTTTTATGAAAGACTGGGGAAAGTTAAAATGTGACATAGTTAAGAATAAAAAGTCTCAGTCAACATTCTCAAAAGTCTTAGTGGCATCAATTGTAAGGAAATATCTTGGGTGTTTATCTTTCATTAAGAGAGTTATTATGGTATCTAAAGTAAGGGTGTTATCACATAGTTGCCTCTGTTTCATAAATCTTAATTGTTCTGGTGAGATGATTTTGTCAAGGGTTCTTTGTAGTTTATTTGCTAGAATTAAGGTCAAAAGTTTTATGTCAAGGTTGAAGAGGGCTATAGGTCTGTAGTTGAGGGGGTTGAGTTCATCAGAATTAGGTTTTAATATCAGAATTGTCTTAGAATTTTTTAAGTATTTTTGTCAGAAAAGCCATGTTTTATGATGTAGTTATATATTTGTAATAAGATCGGTGTTAGTATGTGGCTGAACTTTTGGTAGAATGTAGCAGTGAATCTGTCTGGGCCTGGAGATTTGTTTATATTTAATTTTTTAATTGCTTTTTTGATTTAATTCGCTGGTATGGGGTCTTGCTAATAAATTAAATTGCTTGTTGTCTAAACGGGGAAATTGTAAGTTATTTAGAAAATGTTCATGTATGTTAGATATATGGTGCTGTTTTGCAGGGTTGTATATGTTATTGCAGATATCCCAGAAGAAATTGATTATGTTTGAGTTGTTGTATAGATTTTTCTCCTTATAAAATATTTCTGATATGTTTTGGAGGTTTTTTCTTTATATTTATCATGTTGGCTAGAACTTTGGAAGGGGTTTGGGCCCATTCTGAATACTTATAGAGGCATTTTAATTCACTTAGTAATTGTTTTTGTAATTGTATTAAATAAAGTTTTTTTTTAATTTCATATAGTTTTACCTCTAGTTTTTTGTGAGTATTGGGATTGGAGTTGCTGCTCAATGTTATTATATTGTGTTTCAAGTGAGCAAGATTGTTTTTGTACATGTTTTGTGTCTATGGATGCTTTCTGAATAAGAATACCTCTTATTACAGTCTTAATGGTAGCCCATTGTACATCTAAAGGGATTGAGGTCAGAGATATGTCTTGTTCTAGTTGAGTTATTAACTTCATAATCACCTCCACAACCTCCTTTTGGTTTAAAAGATTATTCGGCTAAAAACAAAATGGCACCAAAGCACGACTGTTACCATAAAACAGTTTTAATAAATACAGGGCAAGCACTTTCGCACAATCAATGTGCTTCTTCAGATGATTTATCACAAAACAAGTGAAATAAATAGCATAAGTACTATCAATTTAAATTGCAAACTGTCCAATGAAAAAATACATTCAATTAAAACAAAATAAATTCATGACATTTAAAGAGACCTCTCGCTTATAAACCTGGTTTAATGTAAACTCTCCCATTAATACCAGGAAACCTATCTGCTTGCATACTAATTATCCAGGACAACTCACATTCCTCAGTAAAATTCCTAAATCTCCACCACAGATGTCACAGTTCACCATCTCAATCACTTTAAACCCAAAAACATGTTCATTCCCATATTCTACAAAGTGCTTAGCCAAAGCATTGTGTTCATCTAATTTATGTACACAATATGTATGTTCCCTCATTCTCTCAAACAGAGACCTGTTGGTCTTGCCTACATAAAAACAATCACAGGCCCTGCATTTAGCCAAATAGATTAGGTTCCTAGAATGACAATCAGCAACATTAAACTGAAACATCTTGTTAGTAACCGGGTGGAGAAAGTCCACAAATGGATCTATAAGTTCACAAAAATTACATTTAGAGCGTCAATGCATTAAGGGGACACCAACTGTATCACCTCTAGGGTGCTTAGAATTCTTGTAACATAAACGTCTTTTTAAAGTAGCTGTGTCCAACCTGTGGCCCGCGGGCCGCATGCGGCCCTCAGAGCTCTTCAATGCGGCCCTCAACCTCTAACTGCAACATTGATGTATGCATGCCCCAAAACACTTTTTTTGTCTTGTGTTTTTTGCTCACGTGACCTGTAATGCTAATGTCAGTGTGTGCATGCGCCAAAGCATCCTTCTAGTTTTGTTTTTGAACCAAAAAAAGGTCAGTGTGTTTACGCCATTATTTTGCGCCAAACAATCAGTGTGTGTGTTCTCGCTGAAGAGGGACTCATGTATGGCTATGCCGCTGTTGCCTTTGAAAGGGACAGCAATTATCTGTGTTAATAGGTAAGTATGGAGTGAGTGAGTGCATACATGAAAGCAGAATTGTGTGCATGAAAGTAGAAGAAGAGTGTGTGTGTGTATGTGGGTATATGTGTGCATGACTGAGAGAGACGCATGCACAAAGAGGCTAACAATGATCAGTCTACCTACTGAACACAAACAAGTTAGCTCACAAATATATCATACATTAAGAGTACACTTTCATTAAATTGTGGCTTTCTTGACAGGGAGAGTGTTGTATCGAACATGAACTCATATCTCTTAACTTTATGGATTTTCAAAGAATGTCTGGATTTTTGCCTCATCTTCCAATTTGTGTCTTTTGCTTAGGAAATGAAGGTAGTCATCCAAGGTAATGCAGTTCCAGGGAGTAAGAATGAGACAGCAGCCTAGGGTTAATGGGTCAGTAGTGGACTGACTATGTGGGACTGTAGCATATAAAGTTGTATTGTTTTTTCAGACAAACAAAAAAGCACCTAGTACTGTTTTTTCATTGGTGGGTTCTAAGCAGTGGTAGATTGGACAACAGTAAGCATAGCTTTGGCGGATCATCAATACTGGCAAATCAAGTGGGCACAATGTCATTTTTTAAATGTTGGGGATTTTAGTGTGTGTGTGTGTGTGTGTGTGTGTGTGTGTGTGCTTATGTGTTGGGAGTGCTGCAACAGTAGATGATTATTAAAGACAGAGACTTACCAACTGTGGAGAATATGTTTCTTTGTTTCAAAACCTAATACTTGGGTACGCATACCAGAAGTAGATTTTTTAAGACATAGCTTCTTGCCATTTACAGTGGATGGATATTTACATTTAATGGACAATGTATTAGCGTGGGCCTGTGGGGTTCTGAAGGATGCCAAGTCTACCACTGCCAATGTCTTGTAAAGTGACCTGGAAATGGATATTGGGATGTTACTGAAAAAATATAGTAAGTGGGCTTAGAAATATAGTTTAAACAAAGTGTACTTTCAATTAGAAATATAGTTTAATTAAACAAAGTGTACTTTCAATTTACAGGCCATAATTTAATTTATTTCAGGTAGTCCAGATACTGGTAGATTGTATACCATTAGACTTAATTAGGGAGAGCTGTCATTCTGGGGAAACAAGCAGCCCTAGTTTCAGTGAAAGCTCTGTGGTTGCTTGCAGGTAGAAAGTTGCAGGATGTTGATGCAATGTGTTTTATTTATTATTTTTAATGCATTTGTCATTTCAAAGCATGGTTTTCTTTGATGCAAAAGAAGGCAGGACTGAATGAGCCATATAATGTTTAACTGACAATAATGGGATAGAAAGATTATAAGTGATGTATAATGTTTGCAGCTACAGTTGTTTCAATGGTGTCTGTGATGTATAACTATTTTTGGGCCCGTGTCCCACTTTTATTTTTCGCTTTGTCCAGATTTCTTGCTCTAAGGTTGAAAGGTATGGTTCCATACTAAGTCAGAAATTGTATTTACCTTGGAAGACATTTCGGCGTAATTATGAAAAACAGAGCCTTTTTAATATCTCTGCTTATTTCCAATATAAACTGCCATGTAACCTTGCAAATAACCTTCTTATTAAGCTACTTTACTTCTTTTGGAATTGACAGGTGTGAATCATCTGTTCGGACATAAGCATAGAGTGCTAATGTGACGTTGATTTCTTGCAGCAGTCTGTGGTTTACATAATCACAATAACTTTTCTGTGTTTCTGGGTGTGTAATCAGTTTAACAGTTTTAAAGATGTTTTCCAAAAATAAATAAATATATAATAAATAAATAATCCTCTCTACACTTTGAGCTATTGACAAAGTCTGGGAATTTTTTTTTTTCAAAAGGGAAGGTCAGCATTACAGCTCAGTAAACTGTCCATTGGTGAGTAAAGTCTGCACAAATTAAAATGTCTGAATGTCAAATGGCTTTAGACTGGAGGGAAGTTTATTTTTATTTATTTTATTTTACATTTGTTTACCGGGAAAGTCCGACTGGACACAGGTCCATTTTCAGCGGAGGCCCGGGGCGAAAAGCTCCAAAAATAACATTAAACAATATAATACAATACATGAGAGAGAGAGACAGCAAATTATGGATGTAGTACTCATACAATATGGCAGAGATTACATCTCACAACAGTGAGAATCATTGAGGCACAGAATAAACTTAAAAACATTTTTTTTACAGTTATAATTACAGCAAGGCAAATATCAATGAGTAAAGTTTTTAGGAGAAAGCTGTTTGTACATAGCTGAAGCTCTGAAACAATCTTTTGGTATGGATTAACCTGGGGATTGACACAAGTTATATGATTACACCAGTATGTAGCATTATAGTTTATGGTTTTCTTATTGATTTACTTTTTGCCGAGCAGTTGTTTGTTGATTTATTGATGGTCCTTTTGGTGGTGGGAAATTACATGGATGAATCCATCGCTATTATGATTTTGTTTTTCAGATATTTTGACTTCCAGACAATTTCATTCAGTGAGTGGCTGTCATGTGATTACTGAGGTTGCCTATTTTACAAGTAGGGGCTTTTTTTTGTGTGTGTGTGTGTGTGTGTGTGTGTGTGTGTGTGTGTGTGTGTGTGTGTGTGTGTGTGTGTGTAATAGAGAGAGAGATTTAATATGTATACTGAATATAATTTTGCAAATGGAATTATTAGTTAAACATGCCCCTCTTCTTGGGCAATTAGACTTGAGTAACCAATATTAGATCTTAGCCATCCAGCTGGGAAAGGTTAGTATGTGGATTTTCCATCTGGTTTGATGAAGGCTATGCTACTTACCCAAGGACTACATTTATGGCTATCCATCCAGCCATCGTGTTGCTGAACTACATTGTTTGATAATGAGAGGAGCTTTTTACAGAAGTTGAAGGTTTTTGTGTCAAGAACCTGTCCATAAAAAGTGGCTTGTTTATGTTGCAGTGAAGGCTATGTCTTTGTAGTGAGCGTTTTTAAGTATAGCCAGAGGAAGTCTCTTAAGGCAGGATCTTTCTTAGCCTGGAAAGCAGGCCAATGATGACATTTATAGGGGCCAGTGAGAGACAGAGGAAAGCAAGAAGCTTTTTAGTCTGTTTGGATAACTAAGTGAACTTAGTCCTTTGACCTTTTTTGTCAGAAATGGCTTTAGTCTTTCTTTTGGCAGGGTGCTTTGCTGAGGCACATGCCAAAAGGGGCATTGCACTCAATAATGGCTCTTGTAAAGGAAGAATACAGGGATGTTATGACCTCCTTGTCCCTGGATGAGATACCCTTACTAATGAAGTGGACCATGTAAAAAGCTTTCCTTACAACGGAGACAACGTGGTGGTCAAAAGTCAGGTTTCTATCAACCTGGGTGCCCAAGTACCATATGACTTATTGCGTGCTTACAACATTGTTATTAATGTGATAATTTGTGCGGACATCACTCTCCTCAAAGGGGATGATGACGCATTTTTTGGCATTTATCTTGAGGCCATATTTCTGGCACCAGTTACTTGTTTGGGTGAGACCCTCTTGTAGCTTATTCAGAATTGTTTTATTAAGTCAGTAATGTGAATTCTTTACTTTATTGCAAATTTGATGGGTTATTTTTGTGGATTATAGTATCGTAGGACTGCTGATGTTGACATTTTACATAGTTGGACTGCTGGAATGGTTTTCCCAGTGAGAAATGCTAGTGTTGTAGTGAATATGTGTTTATTTGTAAAAAAAAAAAATAAAAAAATAATATATATACATATATATATATATATATATATATATATATATATATATATATATATAGATATATATATATATATATATATATATATATATATATAGATAGATATATTAAGTAAGATGTTAGAGTTAACTGTTAGATTAGAGAATTAGAATGAGAATTAGAATTTTAAGGCAAATATTAGGCATTTATTACATTTATTCATTGTTCAAATGCACCTGCAGTACAGCCAGGAGGTCGACTGTGGTCTTCCAGAGCAACGAAAGAGTTAACTATACGATATATTTTATATGCGGCCCCAGGACCATTTCTGTTCACTCAATGCGGCCCCAGCAAGCCAAAAGGTTGGACACCCCTGTTTTAAAGGCTTTTCATTCTTAAAACTAAACGTAGGTTGCTCACCAACAACAGAGCGAATGTTATAATCTAGATGTAAAATAGACCAGTTATTCTTCACAACCTATGTAATGTTATTAACATTACTTGTGTAAAAAATAGACATAGGTAGTGTTTTAGTAACTGCAGCTGTATGGCTAACTTCCTCATTCGCCAAGGGCAATCTGTGAGAGAAATACGGTTTACCCCTTCCTCTCCTATTCTCCCTAGTGAAGGACAATGCCTCATCAACCTCCTTCTTTCTATAGACCCTGTCAAGTAGCTCACATCTAAACTGCTTAATGTCTCTTTCATACAGAGTCTCTTCATTGTTTAACCTAGATATATGCATGCTCTGACCTTTAACTTTGTTTTTAAACACATGCCCAGAATGTATGCTATTCCTTTGCAATAAAGTATTCCTCCTACAACTCTTCCTAAATAAAGTAGTGGGTAACCTACAGCAAGAGTTCACCATGACTT
This sequence comes from Protopterus annectens, assembly GCF_019279795.1. Taxonomy (NCBI): domain Eukaryota; kingdom Metazoa; phylum Chordata; order Ceratodontiformes; family Protopteridae; genus Protopterus; species Protopterus annectens. Next base: position 203,554,585 of record NC_056735.1, read on the forward strand.
TAACATCTAAAAAATTCATTTTTTTCGTAGATGACTTATGTGTAAACGATAAAAATGGGACTGTATCATCCAAAAACATATAAACTGGGTTCATCAGTACCTCTCCAAACCAAAAAAAGATCATCTACAAACCTCCTATAAAATATCACATGAGGCATATAGATAGAACTAAAGACAAATTTCTCCTCCCACTAGGCCATTATTGTATTGGTGTAGCTATTGGCACAACTAGTGCCCATAGCTATGCCAATTCTCTGTAAAAATAAACGTTCATCATACATAAACACATTATTTTCCAGGGCAATTTCCAAAAACAGACAAATTAAATCAATGGTTACCATATCATAATCACTCTTCTCTGCCAAAAATTATTTTACCATGTTGATACCAGTGTCATGTGGGATGCATGTAAAAAGAGACACTACATCAAGACTTACTAAAAAATAATCTCCATTAAAACTCAACTCATTAGTACATTCAAACAAGTCTGCCAAATACTGTTGCGTGTCCTTAATACATGTCATTGTGCATTGAGCACAGGCCTCAGTTTCTTCTCTATAAAAATAGAAAAAGTTTCCATGACCCAGCCTCTACCAGAGACTATAAGTCTAAAAGAAGGCTTTAAAAGGCATTTATGAACTTCCAGTAGCCCCTGGAATATCGGTATAATGGGAAACTCAATCATAAGATAATCATATAACTCTCTAAAAATTAAACCGCTGTTAAGACAGTCACTCAGACTAGCATTCACTCTGTTGTGTAACACAGTAACATAATCATGAACAACTTCAGTGTAAACATTCCGGTCATTTAATAAATCTAATATACCATCATTACAAAACTGTGACTCTATAATAATGATGGCACCACCTTTGTCAGCAGGTTTCACTATAATTTCATCATTTCGCTGTAATTCCAACAACATTTGCCTCTCATCAGCATTTAAGTTATAAAAACTTATTTTCATATGTCCACTATTATATGCACTCATTAAATCTATCTCACATTTCTTAGAGAAAATCTCTAAGACTGGGTGTAACACTGGTTGAAACACACTAGGTTTTCTAAAAACAGAACAATTAATTTCAGCATCAGTATCCAAAAACATAGTCTTAAGCATAACATTTCTCACAAACTTCTTAATGTCAATTATTGTCTCACTCGGATTAGAACCCTGTGCAGGGATAAAAGTTAGACCATGTTCAAGCAAAGATAACTGTGCTAAAGTCAATTCTTTACTTGAAATATTGTATATTACTGACTCGTCAGGTCTGCCCACATTGTTTTCAAAGTTTGTAATCTGTTGTCCTCCATTAAGCATTGCCGCTTCCTCCCTTGTCTCAGAGAGGGTGCATGATTGATGTGACTTCTCTCTCTGATGAATTGGTAGAGGTAAAGGGAGTGTCTCTGTGGAACCAATCACATTTAATAATTTCTGCCATGCATCCACCGGCTTGACTGAAACAGCCGGGTTTAAAGGGGACTGAACAGAAGTAGTAGGTACTACAATCAAATCCAGACAAACACTCCCCTCATTACTATTATTTGCCTGTTTACCAACAGAAGGAGTCTCAATTACTTCACTGTCCCTCTCCCTCTGAACAATGTTATTAACAATATTCGTAGAGTCAGCCACCTGCAAACTCTTCAGCCACGTAAAAACATTACCTTTGGCAAAGTCCATAGTATCTTGCAATAGTTTCTTTGATTTCTGCATCTTCAGACGCTGCTCATATGAAGAAACATTATCAATCACCCCATCTAGTTTAGCCAAGAAGTCATCCTTAAATTGATCTAACAATTCGGCATATTTTTTATTAACCGAATCAGTCAACTCTTTCTCCAAGGGTTAAAATAATCAATAAGTAGCTGTATGTAGTTAAATTTCAACTCTAAATTTAACTGCTGCCATTTACTAAGCAAGCTTATATCTATATATATATATATATATATATATATATATATATATATATATATATATAGCTATAGCTATAGTTAGAGGGACCTAAGGTAGGGTGGAGTGACAGTTAGAGGAGCCTAAGGCAAGGCAGAGCTATAGCGGAACATAAGGTAGGGTGGAGCCACAGTAAGAGGCAGATTTCAAATTCACTTGGGTGGAAGACAGCACTCCTTTGTGGAAGCAGTTATTTCCTTCTGTGGAAAAAGAGGAATATTTTATACAATTACTTTTTCTTAGACTAGGGCGGCCACGGTGGTGCAGTGGTTAGCATTGCTGCCTCACAGCAAGAGGTTCTCCGGTTCGATCCTCGGCTGGGGTGCCTTCTGTGCGGAGTCTGCATGTCCTCCCTGTGGTCGCGTGGGTTTCCTCCGGGTGCTCCGGTTTCCTCCCACATCCCAAAGACATGCTGCAGGTGGATTGGACACTCTAAATTGGCCCTAGGTGTGCGTGTGAGTGTGCCTTCTGTGGAAGGTTGGGCGCCGGGCTGGCAACTCGACACTGTAAAACTCCACTGCCATTCAATGTGCGGACAGGTGATCCGCTGTGGCGACCCCTAACCGGGATAAAGCCGAAAGAAGAAGAAGAAGACTTTTTCTTAGACTGAGGTGTGTTTGATTTTATCCTAGAAGTGAGGTATGTTAGTTTCTCGGAAAACCTGTTACTGTCAGACTGTCTGGTATATAACATTTGAAACACTAGTGACTCTGCAGTATTCTGTTACTTATAGGCCTGATGAAAAAGGGCTTCTGTTCCCTGGACAGTGGAAAAAAAGTTAATTCTTGTATTATGCCATTTGTGAACCTGATAGGTTAAGGGCCTCTGTTTTCTGTGTCTGCATTTTCTGTAGCTCTTTCCTCACAGTCTTCACTCTTCTTCTGTCCATAAATCACTCGCCGTCCTTCATCTACTTCTTCTCTTCTCTTCTCCTCCCTCCTTTCTCTATAGTATAGTTAACTATACTTCCCCCTTACTCCATTATTTATCTCTCTTTTTCATCATAAATCCTGAAGTACTATTTGTCTATACAGCACTTCATAGTTTGAGTTAAACCCAATATTCTTTACATGTATTTGTTGTGAAGATTATATGTAGGGAAATGTTCCATATGCAATAAAGCAAGGTATGTTATTGCTCTGTGGGTCTAGTTTGATTATTTGTAATATTTTTAGAACATTCATTTTTAATTTTTGTTTTATTTAAATAATGCCTGATCTTTGGAATTAGTATTTCTTATCCATTTATTTTATTTGTATAAGTGCCAAGGACTCTCCTGATTATAGATATCATGTATATTAGTGCAGTTATCTTCTGTGTGATGCTCAATCTGAGCACAGTCAAGGAGCATAAATATAATTCTCTCGGTTAAATATAATAATATGCATATGGACTATATCTTTGTGTTAAAAATTGCACTTGTATACACAGACACACTCACACATAATATATAAATATATATATATATATATATATATATATATATATATATATATATATATATATTTATATATATATTTATTTAATTATTTTAAAACCTTCAAGCAATATATCACTCAGACCAGACCAAATAAATATCCACTATGCTTGCCATACCTGATCTGCATTCTTCTCAAGACAACATCAATCCCATTACTGTGCATCTCACTGGGAACAAAGCATAAGTGTCACTACCCTTCTGTTTTATTTATCCTGAAAAATGTGCAGAGCTCTGAAAATTCATGCTTTCAGTTGGCCATCTAGGCACTGCCCCACCATGTTCTAATTTCTGTGACCTCAAGAGAAACAGCTTTGGTTTCTTTCCTACCTTAATTATGCAGTGGAAAACTGAATTCAGTTAAGACAGAGTACAAAGAAACATTATAATATACAACAATACAAGAAAGCAATACAAGGAAAAAGTCTAACCTTTCTCTCACAGCAGTCTGCAGCAGAATTTCAATGAGCTTTTCCAATAAAACCCTGTAATGCTTTTTTTTTTTTTTTACTCTTTAACAAAAGGTCTTGTTCTTAGCTCCTTCCTTGGTTCACGGGTGGTTAACCTTAAAGTGACCTGTTCTAATTTCTGTGACTTGAGAGACATAGCTTTAGTTTCTTTAAATATGCAGTGGAAAACAGAATGCAAATAAATGTAGTGCAATGAAAGTGCATCACAATATACACAATATAAGAAAACAATACAAGGAAAACAAAGTAAACTTTTCCTCACAGTGGTGTATGGCAGAGTCTTTGTGGGAATTTAAACAAAAATCAATCTACATATTCTAATTTTCTTTAGTTGTTTTATAGGTGATTATCTTAATATTAGCCTTGGAAAACTTTTTGTGAATAAGTCAAATTATTCCGGAAATACAGCCCTTTATATACAGGAACCAAACATAACTAAAATCAGTCAACAGATGGAGCACAGCCTTCTTGAAATGGTAGTAAAGGGATTAATCATTCTTTACTTGTCTGTTGAAGCTATATCAGGCACTACTTGCTCTCTCCCTCTCTCTTTATCTGTCTCTACATATATTTTATAGGTCTCGTTTCTGTAAGAAACAATCTCAGTCTGCTATCTACATAAGTTACTTTTTCTTTATTCACGAGCTTTTTCAAGAGTGTTTCAGTAAACATTTACCATTTAAGAAAAGGCTAGTAAATGAAATTATGTTTTTGCATGTTACCTATAGTTTTCCACACACACTTCTCTAGTATGTGCTATTATTGTTTTGTACATATATTTTCTTACTTTAACTGTCACCTTTAGTTCACTGGTGGATCTATTAAATTTATGTTCAACATCTTAATGAAACTGTACATTATTAAACTTGAATGATATATCTGTACACAGACATTTTACTCGTTCCAAAAGAAAATGGAGTTTGACATTATCCATAACAATATTTTTTAGACTATGTAACAGATGGTGTATGTGCAGGTCACAAAATTCACATTCCCCGAGTATCAAGTGTTTGAGTTACAATCATCAATGAATCAAAAACATCAACGATCGCTTCCCTAGGAAACCACTGCTGGTGCAATTTTTACATGTGGAAGAAGTGATGTCCTTGGATTGTGAGATTGCTTCCTTCTTGGTGCTTGGATGACTGCAGACTTGGTGTGTAAAATTCTAAGGATATAGGGGACTTACACCCCACATATGTGGATGAAGACAATCTTGCCCCCCTTACAAAATGCTTTCAATTTGATCTTTGGACCTTGTGGTATTTCTGGCATTTGTGTTCACAGCTGTAGTTCTTCAGCACATTGCATTTTGACTTTTTATTGTGGCATAATAACTGTTTCAAAGAGACTAAATGAATAACAACAACAACAAATAAAGAAAGAAAGAAAGAAATAGCATGCACAGAACTCTTCTGGTGACAGCATCTCTACTATGAGAGAAAATAGCACTTTAATGATCAAGGTCAACATTTCACATGCAGTGCTGCTAAATTGTTAAGTTGCTAAATCCTGCTAAGCTCTGATAGTGGTCTCCTTACATGGTGCCTTATTTATAGGCCTGACAAAGGCATTTGACCTCACTGCCCACTATTTTCTCCAAAACAATTCCTCATAGGATCATAGGAGGTTACTAGACTATTGGTCCTGAGGACCTTATAAGTCTAGCCAAGAGTTTAGCCCATCTTTAGACAAATCAGCACCCAATGCCCCTGTCCAGCAGGGACATGGGTGGAATCTCCAGGGTATGTTTTCTGTTTCCCATCCAGTTATCCAGGTTGCTTTAAAAAGGGGTAAAGAGGTACTCTGCTTGATGTGGAGAGGGAGTCTATTCCATAGATGAGGGAGTCTCTGGGACACAAATCTGTCCAGCCAACAAGTCCTGTTGATGTCACAGACCAGGTTGAGGCCACATGTAGGTTACTTGAGTGGAACTTGACTTGCGGATATGCAGCAGTCCCATCAAGGTGGGTCCCATGATCACCTTGTATGCCAGACAGAGGTCACCTCTGAGGATTCTGTATGAAACTGAGTAGAGGGATAGAGCTTTTAGTCTATTTGTGTATGGTAGATGTTTGAGGCCCTTCCTGGAAGAAATTTGAGAGTTAAAATAGGATCTTCCCAATTAGTATCTGCACTTATTACCAAAGGTGTACCATAAGGATCTGTTCTTGCCCCCACTTCTCCATATTCATTACCGCACATCTTTGTGACCTTCCCCATCTCCCACTTATCCTCTGCACTGATGACATCATCATTTTCTGATCAGGTCACTCTCATGCTAACATTCAATGCCAACTTCAGTCAGACTTATGTGAGCTTCACTGATGGCTCATAAACCATAAACTACTTATCAACCCAACAAAGACCAAAACTATACTTTTTGGAATTCCACAGAAGATTTGTCAAGCAACTGATTCATTAATTATACCTGCACAACCATTCAACAGAGATAACTTCCACCTTCAAATGCCTATGATTATGGCTTGATCAGTCACTAAGCTTACCTTTCCACATAGAGAAGGTGAGATCCAAAATAAACTGCCTCCTCTTCTGGCCCAAAAATGTTACTCTTTTCAATCCCAACCAGCCAGAGCAGCCATTGACAAAGGAGTTCTAGTTTCTCAACCTGAATATGGGTTTCCAATATTTGCTTCTGCCTCCAACAAAAACATTGCCACACTCCAGACTTTCTCTAACACCATCTGATGATTCATTAAAAAGTCACCTGTCTGTGAGCATCACTGTAAAGGCTGCCCATAAAACAAAGATTTAACCTACGTTTAGAATCCCTATTCTACAAACTACTCCAACTCTGTACATTTAATCCCCCTGCTATTAGACTTCAAGAAAAAGAAAACTCCACATACAATCACTACTCACAAGCCACACAAACTCTCATTATCCCTAGAACCAAATTCCACAAAACTACACATGCACTCTCCTCTCAGGTACCTACTGTCTACCAGCCTCTCCATATAGACATTAAGGAAGCCAGCTCTACTCAAAATTTAGAACGCAACTCAAAAAAACACTTCTTTATCAAAGTAAAAAATGGTCCTTCTTCAACATAGGACATATCACTTATCCTATCTCCTTCCCAAATCTCTTGCCTTCTTTCAAGATTCACTGAAGATTGACCACTTTAAAAGCTAATTTGCGTATCATACATTACACTATACTTGATTGTACATTGCACTGTGCTTGTTCACTACAATGTACTGTATACATACATTTTTTTGTATGTAATTAGTCTAAACTACACAGTTGCCGCTTATATTTTTGTATTTTTTGTTTGTAAAATGTTTTGTATTTCACTGGGTGGAGCGTTAAATTGGTCAATATTTATTCAGTGTACTACCCTGCTAAACAAATAGAATTAATTAAATGTATCCATGCCACTTTAACTGGCAAATATTCCACAAGAGCTCATTAAATTAATTTTGTTATCCAACAGACATTTGCCTTATTTTTCACTTTATAAATGCATTTTGCATGTATCCTACTATATTTGGCAGAATACTTCAGCAAAAGAAGAAAAAAATATAATAAAATGTATGCAGAACTTGCTGCTGTGAAAATGCCATCTAATCATAACAGTCTTTTTGTGTGACAAATGCAGCCTAAAAACAGATGTGACTAATCATGCTGTGTAAGTCAGCTGATTGAAAGGGTAACAATATATATGTATATTTCCATCTACCTATCAATACCTATGTATATCTATCTATATATATATATATATATATATATATATATATATATATATATATATATATATACACACACACACACACACACACACACACACACACACACACACACACACACACACACTCACACACACATGCACACACACATATATAAGACAATCTGTTGACTTCTCAGTGGATCTGTATCTCTGTCCTTCTTTTTCTTTCAGGTGTTCCCAGTTAGGGGTCACCACAGCGGATTACCTGTCCGCTCATGATTGGCAGTGGAGTTTTATGGTGTCGAGTTGCCAGCCCAGCACCCAACCTTCCAAAGAAGGCACATACATACATGCACTCACTCCTATGGCCAATGTAGAGTGTCCAATCAACCTATGGCATGTCTTTGGGATGTGGGAGGAAACTGGAGCACCTGGAGGAAACTCACACAACCACATGGAGGACATGCAGACTCCGCACAGAAGGCACCCCAGCCGAGGATCGAACCGGAGAACCTCTTGCTGTCAAAAGACAAATGGGTAAAATCCAGGCTAACAGGTTGCATAGATTAAGATAACAGGTATCCAACAATATCATGCTTATTGTATTTTTATAAAATGTATCATGTCATAAAGGGTGGCTGTATGCATTAAAATTTTCTCATTCAATTTCTACTTCAATTAATGTTGCCTTTCTAAACTTGTTTTTATTTCATCTGATATTATGCAGGTTATTCAAATTATAAATTCATCTTTGTTCTACTTTTCTAAATTTATTGTACTTTCTTTAATTATTTGGCATAAGAAAATGACAGCCATCATTGACTGACTAGATATTTTATATTGCTGAAAAGATTTAATGTGGGGTCAATGACATTTCTTCTCACAGTTTTATTTTCAGCAATTCTTTTGTTCACATCCCCTTGGAGAGAGACTTTCTAATTATGTAGTGTCAGTGTATTTTACAAAGCTGCAAGGTCAACCATAAAATGCTCTTTTCCCAGTTTAGTCTCCTGTGAACTTTATCAGATTTGCTTGCTTTCTATCACAGACTTGGCAGTATGTGAGCTATCTTTACAACATCAAAGTACAACCCTGAAGTGTGTGTGTGTGTGATTCAAGGTATGTCTGAAGATGCATCCAGTCTTGCCTAACTGGCTTTTAAGAAATAAACCACTTTGTACCGTCTTTTGTGGCTGCATCTCTCTGGCTTTCTTTCCCTCCTTTATTACGTGCGATGTTAGACCTGTGTTTTTTCTCTCCTCTTTCTTTTTCATTTTACTTTCACATAGTAATCAATGTCATTTAGAGAATGCGAGTAGCAAATGTTGATGGGTAAAGTAAAAATAGTACAGAATTTTGATTTGTAAATAGAAAATATATATATATATTAATAATAAATTCAATTAATTGCCGCAGGATTGCTTGGTTTAGTTCAAACACCACTACAGGTGGCATATTTTCTAAGTGCATTTTGCTGCAATAGCTGAATTATGTAGCAATTTATCTGACATTAAATAATATTTTCCACAGTTTAGCTTAAATACGTTAAAACAAAAATATCATACGAATATTATAACATCACTAAATGTTTCATTCTTCAATCAATATGGAAACAAGCAGATTTCTGTTTAAAATTTCAGGCCAGCAATTAAAATACCATACAACTTTTAAAACATCTTCCTGAAGGGCTTTTAAAAAATAAAAGGTATCATGTAAAGAATATTGTCTCACAAAAGTGCTGACAGCTTAAGTTTTTGTGTACGACTGATGCACTTCTAATACTTTGCATGTGCTTGCCAGGTACATTTGTAATTATTCAGTCTCTTATTGGAAAAGGCATGTAACTGTCAGAATGGTTATCAGAAGAAAAGAAATAATATCTAGCTTTTATTAATATTAGCTGAATGTTTCAGACAGAGTTGTATTATGCACCTTAGATCCTCATGACAAAAGGTCATGATTAACAAAAGCAGACCTGGAGTTAACAGATATCTTTTTTTGTTTTGTTTTGTTTTTTTTTTGTCTCTGAACAGCTTTATTAATCAATGGTTTTGGAGTGCTTTGTCTAAGGCTCTTTTTCACCTAAGGCTGGCCTTGTAGATTGCAGTCTGACATGTGAAGTGTATATATTCAGTAACGCGTGCATAATGAATGTGTTCATACTTTAACAGTCTGTGGATGAAAATGAATGACTCTACTGTTTGATCATTCTGAGCATATCAAAACAATCCTGTCTTGGTTTGTGATTTGTTGTGGAGTTGACTGGTAAGAGCAGTTTTATTTGAATTTATATTGCATTTGTTATTACTATTTTAACTGTTTGTAGGTAGAATGAGACTGCTTATTAACAAGCTTTACTTTGATTCATATTTTGTTGTTTTACCTTTAGTTTCACTTTTGGTTGTGAGAAAGGGATAGGTTTTGGACAGGCAAGCTCTAGTTACCACAAAGGGCCTAGACAGCTATAAATTTATACAGACTGCAGAGAGGAAAATTCTGAGCATATCAAAACAATCCTGTCTTGGTTTGTGATTTGTTGTGGAGTTGACTGGTAAGAAAAGTTTTATTTATTTTTACTGTTAAAAGGAAGTGCGACTGCGAACTATAGTGAGCATGTGACGTAAAGAAATTACAACTTCTGTATGGCTGGTAGAACTTGTATGGTCAGAATAACTTTAAATGTATTTTATTATTTAGTTAGATATTGCTGGTATATTTTTTGTCATAGAAGTTGATTTAAATTCCTTTGAATTCTTTGCTACTGACTTTGTGTAATTTTTTTCCTTTGCAATATTTTATTCAATTAAAGCTGAATATGGATTCCTTAAATGACTATGCAATTAATGATTTGCTAATACACAAGTATCTTGTACAGTGTAATAAATGCTATGCATATTTAAAGGTAACAGCTGATAGCACTGGTGATCTTTGTTCCACATGTCAAAAGTTGACTGATTTGCTTACCATTGTTAGAAGCAAATCTTGACTTAATGATGATGATTGCACATGTGCAATTGGCATGGCTTGGAGAACTGTTGTATCATATATTAATGACTGGGCTGTTGAACTAAATAATGTTAGGCATAGAACAAATAGAACAGATTTAAGAAATAATGCATCTATTTTCTGCAAAGAACTTTCAACTCCTATGAAACATGATGAGGCCCCTGAGAACTATGGGATTGTGGTTGCAAGTACTCAGCAATCTGAGGATCCAGTTTGTTTAGAAGTAAACAAAAAAAGAAAGAAAGGAAGAAGTTCTCAACAAATAACAAGGAAGAAAAAGAAACTGACTAATGACTGTAAAGGAAAGAGAATACGTTGTAACAAGGATTCTGCTTTGTTATGTAACACATTGGTGACAGGGAATGAAGATATCTGTCTATCAGAAAACCCTCAGTCTACAGAAAAAGGCATCACCTTTCCAATGGAAAAGGTAGAAAAAAGAGGCAAGGGACAGGTGAAAAGGAAGAAATCAAAACCGAATGTGGAAGGATTGAAGAACATTACTGTAAGAAAAAAGAAGAGCAAGACAGATGTTGACTACATGGCTCAAGCTGTGGATTTACAATGCCAGCTGGATGAGAATTTAATAAGCAATGAAAACAGTGGAATTAATAAGACTAATAGTGATGAAGATCTATCCTTCATAACAATTGATAGAGCTGAAATTGCTGTATTAGAAGCTGAAGATTCTTCAGAGATGGTCAGCAAAGATATTCTTGTAATTGGAGATTCAGTTATTAGAGGAACTGAAACTTATATTTGCAGAGATGATAATGAACACTGAGTAGTGTTATGCTTACCAGGAGCAAAAATAGAAGATATGAAACAAGCCTTGGAACGCCTTAATGTAAGGAAGTATGGATCTGTTTTTATTCATGTTGGCACAAATTATGTCACCAACAAAGATTCTCTGACTGTTAGTTGGGAACTGACAGCCCTCCTAGATAGTATAGCTTGTACTGGTGTTAGGACATATTTTTCATAAATCACCTATAGAAAGGATAGTCAGGTCACTGTGAATGAAAAGATTTTTTTGATAAACACCTACATGGAAAAAATGTCCTGTTTTAAAAATGGAAATGTGTAGAGAATCCAAGTCTTCTTTTAGCCACACGTGTTCAGACAGGATGGTGTGAATTTGTCTAGATCAGGGAAGAGAATTTTTGCAGCAGATATTTTGCAATATTTGACAAACACTAGCCAGGATTTTTGCCAGGTCAAAAATGTAACAGTTCACAGATAGCAACATTTGATGCACCTCTGATGGTTGTTAATGCTAGGAGCATTAATAATAAAGTTTTTTTTATTAGAAAATTTCCCACAAGACTGATATTGTTATAGTTTGTGAAACATGGTTAAAGAACAATGACTGGAAACCAGTTCTATCAGGGTATAAATATTTTTAACAGACATTCTAACAAAAAAACAGGTGGAGGTGTTATGATAGGGATTAAAGATAGCTATGAGACTTGTGATTATTACATGTTCAATGATAACACAATACTATAGACTGTGTAACTGTGACAATAAAGACATCCCTGGAACATATAACAATTGTTAGAGTGTACAGACCACCAATGTCAACTGCAGATGACCTAGAAGAATTCATACATTTCTTACATGAAACACAGGAGGGAAGAATAATATTAGCTGGGGACTTAAATTTACCAGAAACAGACTGGAATAATATTGATTCAACAATGTTAGTAAAGAAATTATTCACAGAGTATATTCAGGAACAACAAATGCTTCAGATTGTAAGAAAACCTACCAGGGGACGGAGTATACTAGATAGTGTTTGTGTTCCCAAAGAAAGTACTGTAACTTCAAGTCAAATTTTACCACAATTGATGTGCAGTGATCATGCGGTCATAAATGTTAATTTGTTGTGAGATAATTGAAATCTAAGCCAATGCACAGAAGGTTAATTACAAATTATAGGGAAGCAAAAAGTTACTTTATAAAACTAACCAGAGTGAGGTGTTCAGTGGAAAAACTGCAGATTGAATGTGGATTGTTTTGAAAGAGAAATTTGTGCAAAAAAGTAAAAAAAAATGTTTAACAGGATCTAGGCACGCAACATCAGGGGGTATATTTCCATAAGAATAATATACCTGATTAAGGTGAGAGACAAAAAATATAAGAAATGGAAGAGAGGTCGAACTACAACTTTGAAAACTGAAATAAACGATCTGGACAGACAGATTAAGCATAGTGTTGGACAAGATCAATAAAAAATTGAAGAAGATTTATATAAAGATATTGAGCATAATAGGAAAACTTTTTATAGATACATAAGATGTGGAAGGAGTAAAGATACACTAACTGATAAACTGTGTGCAGATTCTAAAATTTATTCTCTGACACAACAGATTATAGATATATTTACAAAATCTTATGCAAAACAGTTTGGCTCCACAAAAGGGGTGGTAAGTTGTCCTAGTGACATCCGGGTAACTCCAGATACTGGAATCAAATTAGATTATATTGAAAAAAAAACTGTGCAAACTGGATCCAAACAAAGCTCAGGGAGGCAACAGCATAAGTAACAATGACTTGAGAACACTTAAGCAAGAACTTACACTGCCATTACATCTATTATTCACTAGGTCTTATAAATATGGGGAAATTCCTCAAGATTGGAGACATGCACTTATTAAACCTGTCTTTAAGGGAAAGGGGAGAAGGAAAAACCCAGAATCATATAGACCCTTAAGTCTATTTTCATGTTGTGGAAAAATAATGGAGAAGGTAATACTGGATAAATTATTGTCAGAACTGGATCGGTTGGGACTTGAAACCATATATCAGCATGCATATGTTGAAAATAGATCTATTACCACCTGTAACAAGATGTTCTATAACAATATAATAACAGCTATGAAAGAAAAATTGTGCTGTGATGTGATTTATATAGATTTAACTTCAGCATTTGACAGGGTCATGTACAAAACACTGATCAATAAATTAGTACAACTAGGTATTGATGTACTGTTGATAAGATGGATAGCCTCATGGCTTACAAATAGGACATGGCAAGTATCACACACCAACTGGACAGGTGAAATTCTTGGTTACAGTCAAGGTGTCCCACAGGGCTCTGTACAAGGACCTTACTTGTTTAGATTGTATCTTTAAGATGTTACTTGTTCATCTGAGGTGTTCTACAGTCTGTATGCTGACAACATGAAATTGGGTAAACTAATTACAAGTGTTACAGATAAGGCATGTCTGCAAACTAATTTGATTAAATTGACCATTTGTGCACAGGAGAAAATATGTTGATAAATACTTCAAAAACTAAGCATATGAGATTTGGGAGACATAAACTGAAAGGTGAATATTTGATACAGCACATAGTGATTGAAACTGTAGGCTCATTCAAGGATCTGGGTATATGGGTAGATTCAGCTATGTGTTTTACTAATCATATCAGCTAATTGGCTAATGATAGCTATAGAACTATAGGTTGTATAAAAAAATGAATAAAGTCTAGGAAATCAAACATAATGAAGTCATTGTTGTTAGTGACATTAGACCCAAACTTGAGTATGGAATATCAATATGGAAACTCTATAGGAAAACAAGCATGAATAAACTAGAAAGAGTACAGGGGAAATATACTAAGGGCATCCACGGATGTGAAAATCTAAGTTATTATGAAAGACTAAAATATCTGAACTTGTACAGTGACTCTTACAGATATTTAAGAGGAGATCTTATTCAGGTATATAGGGCATTTAGAGACAACTACCTCTGGGAATGTTTGGAGTTATCAAAAAGTACTAGAGAATTGTATGTAGAAGATTCTATAGGAATGAGAAGTGTACTAATTGGTTCTCTGACAGAGTAGCTGATGCTTGGAACAGACTACCAAATTACATTAAAGCAAGTACTCGTTTAGATATTTTTAAGAACAACCTGGACATTTATTATGGGAACAAGTATATTGGCAAGCTAGAAGGGCTTTAATGCCCGTGCTTGAAACATTTGTATGTATGTATAAGTAATGGCTATCAACCTGAGCCACACCCCATACCAGTTTGGTCCCACCCACCCCTTGCTTTAAAGTCACCAGGTGCCACTTTACTTTGGATTAATATTTGTATAACAATTTATTCTACTAACATAAGCAGGTTTATTAATGAGGTTAACACAGGGATGTTTCTTTGTATTGAGACAAGCATAAAGGGAATGACATCACTGCAGAAGACATTCTTGTTAAAGCAGGAAACACTGAGGTAAACAGGTTTATCTTAATCTGCTAAAATACCTTACCTGAACAGCATGACTTGATATGAGAGAGTAATTTCAATTATTTTACTAATTCTGGTGATTTGAATGCTACAAGTATGCCTAGGCTATCAGTTTAGCTAACTACTTGAATAATCACGCTCATAGGATTAGTGTAAGTGATGTGGGAGCTAGTTTTGAAAACAGCACTTCTTTTTAAATATTCATTTCACTGTGTTAGTTAAAATGTATACAAAGATTTATCAGATCAGAACAGTACTATATAATAAAACATGGATATGCATTCCCCAACCATTTCTGACCATACATCCATTTCTCTGATGTTAGAGGACCCACATCCAATCATAATTTTAAACATGGCACATTAATAGACCCAAATTCATGTACTATTAAAGGCATATGACATTAATATTTCTGCTCTTCATACTTTAAAACAAACAAAAAAAATTGTTTCTGAACTTCATGAAGATCAGCCACCAACATTTTAGGAGAGAATTGCTGTCCATCTCATTATACAGGAAGTTCATAAAGGGCAGTTCATTGGTAATTATAAGAATTAACATGTATTCAATTCATTTACTTTTTATTTTAATTTTGTTTTGCATGATATACCACTGGTTGTAATGGATCACTTGCAGGCCAGCTTGGGGATTAAAGAAAACCAGCAGAACATCAGATGCTTCCACTATGAGTGGACAAATGCAAATGCACTGAGGATTGGGATCCCCAAACTAGGTTCACCAAAAACATCTTGCCAGAAAACACTTTTTTTTTACTGTTTTTGCAGAGGGCAAGTCTCTCCCTTGCATCTCACAATGTGGAGGGCAAGCTCCCCACACCCCCAGAATGTATATATATATATATATATATATATATATATATATATATATATATATAGTTTATATATATATATATATATATATATATATATATATATATATATATGTATATATATATATATATATATATATATATATAAAACAACTCCGAGGTTGCACGTTCTCAAAATACTTCCATCACAACTCATCTAGAGTAATTTCCTATGGAGGAACTCTGACTGTTGGTGAGTTGAAGCTCAGGTAGTCCAAGCAAAAGAGTTCAATCTTCAGCCACCAGTAGGAAAACCACATTAGATTAACACACATAAGTTAAAGCTCAAAAAGTACTGATTGTAGTCAGTGCCCATATTTACATAATATGATTGTCAATTGTTTAATATAACAATTGATTGATTTTGAAGTACCAGCATTTAAGCAACATCATCATCAGAGTAATAATACCTTGGGATAATAAGGAAAGTAAAACTTTAGTGTGCCGTGATGCATACACAAGTTTGAATATTTTTAGGTTCAGCAAGTATTGCTTAGCGCCACGCAAGCATTCGCAAACAGGGAAACTTCAATGCAATGCAAATTTCTACTTAAGCAGCTGAATCTTATGCAAATAAGGTAGGTGGAGCAATCCAGCAGGGTGAAAGGCATCCCTGTAGACTCCTTGTCCATGTTCATAGTGTATGTGAAAATTATCCACATACAGGAGTCTACAAGGATGGAAGGGGATGTTAATGTCCACAAACATGGACATAACTCCCCTGAAAATAGTAGCTCACATACACACATGTACAAAACATACATTGTAGATGTTTGTAAAAGGAAGGGGATAGGTAAAATATGTAATATTTTTTTTTAATAATTTGCTCATGTTTGCTGTATGTATTTAAAGAAGAGATCCTTCGATCACATAATATAGACCCAATTTTAACTTTGATAATGCTAGGTGGCTGCTGCAGCTATTCTACTTCTGCATGTGCTGAAGGCAATGCTGCTGGTGCTGGTGACAATAGGCTTAGGCCAAGTAGGAGAAAAGTGTTCAGGCCCAGGGTAACCTTCCAGGAGCTACATGAGCTGGACATTGTAGAATGCTACAGGGTGGACAGGGTCATTTTACAAGAACTTACTGAGTTCTGCCTCTCTCAAGTCACAGCCAGGGCTAACAGAGGGGAACCTATCCCTGTGGAAACCAAAGTATGTGTAGCCCTTGGGATACCAGCTACATATACTTTTCAAAGACCAACTGGAGACATGAAGGGGGTATCACAGGCATCTGCATCCAGGATACTCCACCAATTTCTGGATGCTATGATCCCACATGCCAGTGAGCGCATATATTTTCCCCTTGACCCTGAAGTGAGGGCCAGCAATATGCAACACTTCTACCATGTTGCACACTTCCCTGAATTACTGGGTGCCATAGATTGCATTCATGTACATATCAAGGCACCACCTGGTGATCAGGGTAGAATCTATGTTAACCGCAAGGGATACCACTTCATCAACTGCCAAGTCATGTGCAGGGGATTATCATGAATGTGTATGCTGGCAACTCTGGCAGTTATCATGACTCCCATAACTGGCACACATCACAGCTGTACCAGATGTTTGCTAGGGGGGGACATCCCACATGGTCATTAACCAGGGATGCTGGCTATGCCCTGGAACCAAGAATGATAACACCCATCAGAAATGCAGATACACCCAGGGAAGAACACCATATTGAGGCACATGCACAAACTAGGAACATCACTGAGCATGTGTTTGGGCTTCTGAAGTTACGGTTTTGGTGCATTAATATATCTGGTGGAGCCCAGCAGTATACTCCAGTCATGTGTGCACAGATATTCACAGTATGTGCTATGCTACACAATCTGATCCTGCAGAAGCAGCTGCAGCAGGATCAGCAATGGGAAGGGTATACAGCCCCCCACCAGTGCCAAGGTCACCACAGCCACAGTCACATGAGAACTCTGAGGAGAAACCCCCTGCTGATGCCCCTGTAGGCAGATGTAGCCATGCTCAGTACACCCTGGCTTTGGCTAAGAGACAACACATAGCCCATTCACTGACAACCTAGGGACCTAGGGACTATCACCTTACTCCTACTTGCATACAGATATTAAAATTGATTCTAGCCAACTCACACATCTTGTACCTATCCATGTATTGGCTGTGCACTGTTTGCCTCAGACAGGCCCTAAACTACAGTTGTGTCAATTGCTGCTCTTGCAAGGTAAGTCAATATGTACACAGTATTTTAGTGGATTGCAATGTTATGTCACTGTAGCTATGGACCGGGTATATTATACAGGCAACTGTACTGGGCTATTTGGACAAAAATGACATCCACATGGGACTACAGACAACCATTCCATTAACATGTCACTATTTGTATTCAGTAGGCCTCATGCATGGAATTATTATGCAGTCCTACTGCAAAAGAGTACTGGTACTTCATTCAAGGAACATTTTAGAAACTGAGGTTAAATGATAGTCAGACTAGGGTCTGTCCTAGCAGAACATGGGCATTTGTTCCCCCACCACTCAAAACAGCAGTGTCCCCTTGTAACTGCTAACAATAAATCATCTATGTTGTATGAGCATGTCACACAGTTAGTATGACACACAGCATCAGAACAGTAATGTACAATTTGAATGTACATATTAATTCTTAGTTAACTGAGAATAGCAAAGTACATATTTACGCAGGTAATGGTGTGTTGAATGAACCCGTTTGTCAAGCAGTCTCTGTTGTTCAAAGGACTAAGACAGGTATCTTGTGTGATGGTGTTCAGGGTTCTAATCCCGAGATATATAGATATTTGTTTGACAAACCAAGCAAAACTGGAATGCAGGATAAAATTTATTCCGGTACCTCGGCCCCAATAGCCTTCAAAGGAATAACATACAAACATCCAAATGCAGTATATATACTAATACTGCCAATTAGACATAATTATAAATCATTGAAAATGATTAATTAAGACAACATCCAGATTTAAAGGGACAATACACAATTCATACTGTTTCTATAAACTCTATGACAATAAATGCCTATCAAAATAGCTAAAAATATTAATTAAACATTTAAATTAACTTCTAAATTTAACCCTCGAGGTTTTAATGTTCCATATTTTAAGAATTTAGAAAGCAGATTTATCTTAAAAAATGGAACATTAAAACCTCGAGGGTTAAATTTAGAAGTTAATTTAAATGTTTAATTAATATTTTTAGCTATTTTGATAGGCATTTATTGTCATAGAGTTTATAGAAACAGTATGAATTGTGTATTGTCCCTTTAAATCTGGATGTTGTCTTAATTAATCATTTTCAATGATTTATAATTATGTCTAATTGGCAGTATTAGTATATATACTGCATTTGGATGTTTGTATGTTATTCCTTTGAAGGCTATTGGGGCCGAGGTACCGGAATAAATTTTATCCTGCATTCCAGTTTTGCTTGGTTTGTCAAACAACTTGCACATTGCTGTTGGTCTTTATATATAGATATTTGACATGTTAAGGAGCAATAAACATTGCTTTACAGACTGTGACTCTGTGTGTGCTACACTAGTATTAACCTATTTCACTTATCAATTACACATTTGCATTAGTGTTGCATATCCAAGACCTATTTAAAAAGTCTTAGGTCATATTGGATTAGTCAGTATCAGAAATATAAAGGTTGGGACTTGAAACCATATATCAGCATGCATATGTTGAAAGTAGATCTAATACCACCTGCAACATGATGTACTATGACAATATAATAACAGCTATGAATGAAAAATTGTGCTGTGATGTAATTTATAGAGATTTGACAGGGCCATATGCAAAACACTGATCAATAAATTAGAACAACTAGGTATTGATGTACTATTGATAAGATGGCTAGCTGCATGGCTTACATACAGGACATGGTAAGTCTCATAAAGCAATTGGACAAGTGAAATAATTGGTTACAGTCAGGGTGTCCCACAGGGCTCTGTTCTAGGCCCAAACTTGTTCAGATTTCTCTTTAGACCTATCCATTTTATTTCAGTTGTTATACAGTCTGTATGCAGATTACTTGAAATTGGGTATACTGATTATATGTGTTACAGATGGGGAATGTCTGTTAAATCTTGACTAAATTGGCCATTTGGTCACAGAGTATAATATGATGATAAATACATCACAGATTAAGCATATGAGGTTTGGAAGACATAAATCGAAAGGTGAATATTACATACAAAACACAGTGATTGAA
Organism: Protopterus annectens; assembly: GCF_019279795.1. NCBI lineage: Eukaryota > Metazoa > Chordata > Ceratodontiformes > Protopteridae > Protopterus > Protopterus annectens. The sequence continues at coordinate 203,574,521 of NC_056735.1, forward strand.
ACTGTAGATTCATCTATGGACCTGGGTATAGAGGTAGATCCAGGTTTGAGTTTTCCTAATCATAATCCAACCTGGAGTACAGCTAGCTGTGGACTGGAGTCAGTTTATGGAGCATTAACTCTGTGATGTAAGCAACGCCCTGCCCATTTGTGTGCCATTTAGCAACATGCAAACCAGCGCATTACGTATACCCATACACTTAATTAAGCAGAGTACAAATCCATTGCTCCTCATGCAATTTTGCTTAAAAATTATATATATATATATATATATATATATATATATATATGATTTTATATATATATATATATATATATATATATATATATATATATATATATATATATTATCATGTAGAGTAAAGCTGCACCACAATTATAATGTTGGACAAAGGATAAAAAGGAAGGACTGAACATTAAATAATGCAGTTGCAAATATGTGAAATGGAAGTGCGTAGAATAACATGTGTTGCAATTGGAGGACTGTTGGGATATCTGAACTTCTGAGTTATGGCAGTCTCACACATGTGTAAATGATACCACATTTGACAGCAATAGAATCCCATTGGTGTCCTTTAAGTCTGACATTAACATGGCTATAGGTAGTCTTATGGAAGATGACATCAGCAGGCCTTGGGTAGGACAAGAGTTTGTAGGCCTGCATCACATAAGTATGAGTCAAACCTGTGTACTTGCAAACATCAGGACAGTGGTGAGTCATACCATATCTCCCTGTTACAGGATGTGGAAATCTTGAGAATGTATGGCATCATATATGAATATGTACTGTACATATATTGCCTAGCCATATGTTTGTATCTATGTCAGCAACAACTCCCACATTCACTACAGCCCTCTGTGTATGCTGGATTTCAACACACACATATACATCAACAATTGAAAAAGTTGTGTAATGTAGTATGTTATGTGCACACTCACTGACAGGGTTAATTTATTTTTGCCACAAGCTTGCCCATCAAAATGCAAACACACACATACACCCAGTATGGGTGCTGTTGTCACATAGCTAGGCTACAAAACAGTTTTCTGACTGCTAGGCCACTACCTGCAGATGACAGCAGGAACCAATGTGGCTCTGCAGGCCTCCCAAGCTTTTCATCATAGGTCTTATTTATGTTCTCTAGGATTACTTCACATATGGTCATTTGCAAAGCAGACTTGAGCTGTGGCATGTGTGTTAAATACTGTGATCTGGGTCTGTAAGCCTAGATTGGAGGGATTCTAATCTTACTCTGGCCCCCTTGCTGTGAGTGTGTTTGTGTGTTCATGTGTGTGTGCGTGTGTGTGTGTGTGTGTGTGTGTGTGTGTGTGTGTGTGTGTGTGTGTGTGTGTGTGTGTGTGTGTGTGTGTGTGTGTGTGTGTGTGTGTGTGTGTGTGTGTGTGTGTGTGTGTGTGTGTGTGTATCTCCCCAAAGAACAAGTGTGCATATCACACTAACTTGAAAACTGATATTAGTTTGCACTTTTTGGCTCATGCAGTTGATGCAGGCCTACAAACTCTAAACATCCACAAGACCTGCTGATGTCATCTACCCTAAGACTACCTAAAGCCATGTTAATGTCAGACTTAAGCCATGACACCTGTGATAATGGCTGTGATCTGAAGTGTGTAAACCTAGACAGGTAGGAGCTCTAATCTCACTCCAGCCCACTCGGTGTGTTTGGGTGTGTATGTGCAACTTCCTAAAAAAAGTATGAATCCCACCCTGATGTACAAACAGGCAGGGTTTTGCACTGTTTTGTGCCTAGCAGCTGATGCAGGCCTCCAAACCCTTGTCCCCCACAAGGCCTGCTGATGTCATCTAACATAAGACTACCTATAGCCATGTTAATGTCAGACTTAAAGGACACCAATGGGATTCTATTGTTAAATGCTCAACTTCTCTGTCTTTTTACTCCCTATTTACTGTCCCTACTATGAATAAACAACAATACAGCATTTAAATTGACTGTTCCTCTCCACTACAACAGTACCTTACTGTACTTTGGTGGTTTCACTTTCAAAAAACTTTTCCTTCACTCTGGAAAAGCTTGCTGCAGTCTCCAATTTACTGATGTTGTCAAGGCCACTGAATACAGGTAGTTTTTTGGCCATTTCCCTCCCCAAATTGACATCACTACTATCATGCAAAAAAAACACCCATGCTATGATGTCATAGCTCCCTGATCCTTCCCCTACCCATACAGAAAGTAAAGGCTAGAGCAAGGAAACAGTACATGATCTCCTGCTGTGAGCTGCCAATAACTCGGAGTCTGTTCCAAAGCTGTGTTAAACACTGGTAAACAATTCTCTCCCTCCAACAAGATGTATTAATGTCATATAACAGGTTAAGGTCTATACAGTGAGTAACCTGCATATACAGCATCTCCAGTACAGCAAGGTCAGAGTTTGCCTCGTATGTAGTAGTCTGTATGACACACACACTAAAATGACAGTGACATCAGAAGAACCCCATGGAAGGTTGCTGAAGACCTGAATTCTCCTTGTGGGGAACCCATGTGGTCACTTCAATTGCTGCAAGTGCTTGGAAAGATACATACCAAAAGGCCATTGTACTCATCTATTGGTCTGCTGAGAGAAGAGTACATGGAGGTTATAACATCTTCTTTTTCTGGAGTCAATGCCCTCACTTATGACATGAGCATGATAGAATGACCATCTTACCTCTGTGGAGACATGGTGATTTAAGGTAAGTTAGCTGTCAACCTGTCTGCCCAGGTCTCCCACCCCTGAGTACGTATGTCAGGTTTTGATATCAATGTGGTACTTAGCAGGAATATCACTATTACCAAAAACAATAATAGTACATATATTTACATTGCTTTTAAGGCCATGACTTTGGCAACAATCATTTGTTCAGGTAAGACCCTCGTGTAGGATGTTGACATATTTTGGAAATTCTATGACCACTCCCAATTTGCAGGCATCAGCAAACATTGTCAGCCACAGACATTTAATTTGTGCTTTTACTTTGGAAAAATGGATTCCAAACAGTAGCAGACCCATGACTAAACCCTGTGTAACACCACCGGCTACATCTCTGCTATTGGAGGTAGATTCTCCTGTTTTGATTATATGATTTCTATCACTGAGACAGTCAATGACCCTTATAATGATATAACAGTCGATGCCTAGTTGTGTGGTTTTCTCAACGATGGCTGAGTGAGCGATAGTGTCAAATGCTTTGGCTAAGTCCAAGTAGGCTGTATGCACAGATTTCTCCACATCCAAGTCCTTGGTGACTGTGTCAAAAATGTCTATCAAGTTGAACAGGGATGATCTCCTGATGACAAATCCAAACTGTATAGGGCCAACTGTTTGGAGATTGCCTATATCATTGTTAATAAGGTCAATTATGATTTGCCCCATGGCCTTGCAGATATGTCTAATCAGGCTAATCGTATATAGTTTCCAGGGTTAGTGGATGCACCACCTCTATGCAAGGGGATAACAGTGGCTGCTTTCCACTCAGCTGGGACAAAGCTGGTGGTTGCACAATGATTGCAAAGAGTTCCCAATGGTGTTAGTACTGCATGTTGGAGCCCATCTAGGACTCAGCCTGGGATGTTATGAGGTCCCATAGATGCTGTGTTTTTGTCCTTAGAGAGGCCATTTTTACCTGCTCCTTAGAAATACAAGGTAGGGGACAGGTGGTAGGGATGTCATGGGGTATGTGTGGTGGGGACAGGGGAGTGGTGATTTCACAGAACCTGTCAGCCAACAGGTAAGCTATGTCAACAGGCTCTGTATATGTGGTATCATAAACTATGAGTTTGGCGGAAATGTTGGCCTTTCATTTTAGGTTACAGATTTAACTATAGAATGCCTTGTGGTTGTCCTTTGTAGAGGAGGCTATTTGGAACCATACTTTGTTTTTGAGGACTTCACAACAACTCTTATTAGTTTAAGCTGAGGAAAGAGTGTTTCCAGTTTAGGGGGATCTCCCTACCTCCTACCCTTAGACAGCAATGTCTTCCTATTGTTGTAAAGCCTGTTACTGGCAGTTGTCCACCAGACAAGTTTGCTCTGCCATGAGGAGCTTGTTGTACTCATGTCAGATGCAGCTGAGTCAATGTAGTCATACAGGTGTTTGTAGAAAGTATTGGTGATGAGCTCGGCATAGTTGCCAGTTACTTTTGAGGGTGTAGGTGCAGTGAAGCTATTTATACCATCCCATAGGAGCTTATAATCTGATTTAGTTGCTTTCCTTAGTGTATTTGCTACAGGGGGGAATCAGGTGTGATACCTACTTTAAATGAGACCGATCTGTAGTCAGATCTCACCAGAGAGGACTTCACAGTGTTGGTGCTACAGTGGTCATCCATATTGTTAAGCACCCAATCCAGTATATTAGCGCCCCTTATGGGGTATCAACCAGCTGGTCCAGGGCATTGGAGCTAATGAAGTTGATTAATCTTTGGGCAAATGAGTTTGAGCATGAGTAATCAACCCAGTCGGTGGGTAGTAGAGGTCACCCCAAACCATGGTGTCTGGATTTATCTTGATAGACTCATGTAGATCCAAATAAGCAGCATGGGTGTCCTGATTCATGGAGGGCCTCCTGTAGCTGGCAATGACTTGAATAGGTGCCCCACAAACAGTCAATAGCACCTGAAGTATATCCATAAAATAATACTGTTTAACAAATGTAGGTGTGTATGTATCCTTCATGAATATTTATACACCACCACCATTAGTTTGCACTCCTTCAGTTTGAGGTCTGCACGTGTGGAAGGAGGTGTATCCTGGTATGGCTGTGGTGCTCTTCACAGCCTTGAACCAGGTGTCTGTGACTGCACAAAGGTCTCTGCGTTCCAAGGTGAGGACAGGTTCCAGTGAGTACAGTTTCACCTTGACTAATATGTTTGAATTTATGTTTTACAGTAAGGGTTTGACCAGTGAGACAGTGATGCATTAACTATTGTGTGTACTGTGTTCTGCAGAGGTAGTATTATGTGTAGCGTGCTTTCATTTCTGTTTGTGAGGTGTCTGGTGTTTAGGTATGTTTGTGATATGGACCTCCACATATATAGGTATGTGTGATGTGGGTTTGGGTGGAGTAAGAGGTGAGATGGGCATGTTGGCACCCTGCTCATTGTCATATGTATTGGCAGGTGTGTGGGAGAGCATGGATTCAAGGTATTTAATCTAGATGCATCTCTTACATATTGTGTTTGTGTGGAGTTCGAGTAGATGTTTGGGAACACTGTCGACATCTTTGCAGTAGTCAGAGATAATGCCATTACCAATAGATTATTAGTTGTATATATGTCACAACAGGCCATGGATAGGCAGTGGCCAAACAGATGTTTACATGTAACAAGTTATTACCTTTCTGGTGTCATTTTAAGGTTAAACTTTACTTGACGGTGTAGGATTACATGGTAGATTGAGTACGCTGCTTTGCCAGGCTTGGGGCATTGGCATAACCGATAATCCTGTTATTAAGCATGGTTGCAGTAGCATACATACAAATGTGACAATGTAAAACTCCAGCAAAGTAAGTGTCATGCTGCCACACCCTTAGGGTTTGCAGCCTCAAACACACTCTCTGTAGGCACTCTTTGCAGTGAAGATTGTCATCTCTGTGAATGCACAGAAAATGTGTCCAGCTTTGCAGTCATTACATTAGCCTTGCAAGACTACATTGTCAAACAACCAGATAGCAAATGGATGTTGTATGAAATGATGTGGAAACACAGTTTAATGTTCCAGGAACATAAATGTACAGTATGACATACCCAGGGCATGTGGGAGGGACACACACATTGCCCAAAGGTAGCCACCCCTCTGCAGTAGGCCTCACATCCATGTCATGCAGATCACCACCATTATGCTGTTGATGCACAGGCTGCAAGATTTGCTGTGAAACTGTTACCTAACATGGATCACTGCTGCTGTAGAGCTTGACAGAGCAACCTTGGACATCTAGGTCACCTAAGATATTATTACCAATAGTGCAAGGTTATAATGCCTTCCACACATTTAGACCAGCTAATTCACTGGCAGGGACTTAAGGTGGAGGTGTCTCTATTTACATCAAAAATAAATATACTTTAAGAGTGATCAAAGAGGACAATCCACTTGAGCTGCTCCATGTTCAAATCACCATAGGTAAAATCTAATCAAGCTATAGGTCCCCCTCTATGACCCTGGAAACCCATACCATGTATTTAAACTTATTAGAAACACTAACCATCCAATCCAATACCATATTCATGGGTGACTTTAATTATCCCACTATTTACCGGGAATCCTATACAACATCAAACATGCATGCAGAGAGATTCCTGGATTTTGTAAACACAAACTCCCTGGACCAGATAGTCAATACACCAACCAGGGGTGCAACCATACTGGATCTGGTCCTCACTAATAGGGGAGAGTGCTGCAAACCCCCTATTGTAATGCCTTTCTTGTTAAGGTCAGACCACAAAATGGTCTTCTTTGAAGTAAAATTAAAACCTGCACCCAAGCTCGACTGGGAATATTCAGGAACTATTCTAAGGCTAACCTCCTGCTATTAAGTGAGAACCTGGCAACATTTCAAGCCCCTATAAACCCTGAGAACACTTCTGCCTATGCAAAACTATTCACAGAAACCCTCTACAAGCATGTTAACAGCTGCATAGAGGTGGCTGTACCCACCAGAAAGAAGTACAGAACTAACTCAAACAACAAGCCACCCTGATGGAATCACAAAATCAGTCGGATAGAATTTATATAGAAAATGTATAGAAATTCATGGCAAAAACTAGGAGGTACAGTACCCAGAAGGATAAAAGCACTCTCATCAAACTAAACAAACATCTCAGAAGACAAATAAAGTCTACCAAAGCCAAATTTGAGTTAAATTTGGCCTCCCAGGCCAAGGACAAACACAAAGCATTCTTTAGCTATATCCGCAACTCAAAGGCAATACACAATTGTGTGCAGAGCTCATTGTAAATGGAGCCACCTATACTGAGCCAGAAGATATAGAAAACCTCCTGGCTTAATAATTCAGCTCCAACTTTACTCCTCTCTTCCCCTCATCCTTTCCTCAGGAAATATCATCAGATATAACTCCCCCAACTAGCACCAGGGAACAGGTCCTTAATGCTCTTTTTAAGGCCAAGAACACTGCATCAGTGGGCCCAGAGAATATCCCAGGATGCCTTCTAAATAGCATGAAACATGACCTAGTATCAGGGCCTCTGGAATTACTATTTAACTGTAGCCTCCAAACAGGCTTCATGCCTCATGAATGGAGAAAGGCAACAGTCATCCCTCTGCACAAAGATGGGCCATTTACAGACCCTGGAAACTAAAGACGCATAAGTCACATTAGTCTTATATGTAAATTCATGGAACAAATTATCATGGAGATGGTCAACAGAGATATAGTAAACCTCCAGACACTGGACCCAACCCAGTTTGGTTTTGTCAAGGGCAGATCATGCCTACTCAACCTGTTGGACTTCTTTGAGAAGGTCACCAAAGCAATGGATGATGGCAAAATTATTCACACTGCCTACCTTGACCTGGCCAAGGCATTTGACACAATACCCCACTCGGGCATTGTTGACAAACACAAGAGGTTAGGTACAAACCCGTATGTCATAGCAAACATGACCTAGTATTAGGGCCTCTGGAATTACTATTTGACTGTAGCCTCCAAACAGGCTTTATGCCTCATGAATGGACAAAGGCAACAGTCATCCCTCTGCACAAAGGTGGGCTATTTACAGACCAAAGGTGGGCCATTTACAGACACTGGAAACTACAGATGCATAAGTCACACTAGTCTTATATGTAAATTCATGGAAAGAATTATGATAGAGATGGTCAACAAACCTGGCTAAGGCATTTGACACAATACCTCGCATGGGTATTGTTGACAAATGCAAGAGGTTAGGTAAAAACCCATATGTCACCCAATGACTAGCCAACTGGCTCATAGACAGGACCCAGGAAGTTAGAATTGGGGAGTCCACCTCTACAAAGAGGCCAGTCACAAGTGGAGTCCCTCAGGGATCAGTCCTTGGACCGCTCCTTTTTGGCATTTACTTCTCAGAAGTCAAGGCCAACTTCAGTAGTCTCTGGCTGACTAAATTTGCAGATGATTGCAAATTAGGAGCTGTCATTGAATTTCACACTGACACAAATGTTCTCCAGGAGGAGCTGACACAGACATATAACTGGTATCAGAGCCATGGACTAAAACTAAATATCAAAAAATCCATAATAGTATCCTTTGGAAAGTCATACATCCCTGGTAACTTTAATACTAACAACACATCCCTTAGAGTTGAGCCAGTAGTCAGGGACTTAAGGACACACATAGATAGTAATCTAGTCTTTGATCATCACATCTCTACAGTGGTGAGGAAACCTTTCTATGTTGAGCAACTTATAAACAAAGGTATGACATCTAAGTCCAAGGAAGTCATTACTCCACTGTATTCAGCATTCATCAGACCTATAATTGAGTACAATGCACCTTTTGGAGTGTACCTAACCAGGCATATCCAACAACTGGAATATCCACAGAGGTTCCTCACTAAATGTATATAGGGCATAAGTAAAAATGTCCTATTCAGACCACCTCAAGGCCCTATCCCTGTATTTTGTCTCCTACAGACTTTTGAGGGGAGATGTATGCCTGGCATACAGGGTATTGTCAGACCTCACTCTGATGGATCTCCTGCATATCCACAAAACAAACAGCACCAGAATTACCCATTCTAAAGATTAAACCTTGCCTGTGATATAAATAGGACTTGCTGGAGAGATACGTATGTATCCCAGAGACTACCTCATCTATGAAACAGGCTCCCCATCCATGTGAAGCAGAGTCCCTTCCTAATCCAGTTCAACTGCAACAATTGGATGGGAAACTGGAAATTCATCCCTGGTTTGGCACCACTGTCTTTAATGGATGCAGCTAACCTGTAAATGGTTCATCTCCCAGGCCCATGCTTACACATATCAAGGGTATCAGAACTTGTCAGAGATTTGGGATGCATGGCTAGGCTTAAAAAGCTCCTTGTGGTTGTTAGCCTAGTAAAAGCCTATGAACCTATGAGAGTTAACCTTATATTATGATGCAGCAGCTGTGCTTCTAATCAACATCAGGTCAGTACCATAGTCAAATGCTACAACCTTCAGAAGCCAAGGCATAATACATGAAAACGTCAAATGATCGGTCTGGTTGCTAATCAAGGTATCTTCCTGGAAAAGGCTACAACAACCATACAGAGCATTGCATCGTGTGGGACAAGTGTGTGGGTCTACAAACAGGCCATGGCCTGCTTCTTATCTTGAGCTTCATGCTAACATTTTGCTTCTGGTGAGAGACAAAGAATATGGGCTTTGCATCCCACAAGAGTGAGGCTGTGATGAGACCAGTAGTAGTAGCAACCAGGCAGCAGTGATTCAGAAAAATCACTTCTTTTCAGCATTCTTCACAAGGTAATTTGTTTGTTTCCAATATGAACTGCTGGTGTAGCTTCAGAATAACTGCTTAAATACTCCATCCTTAACTTTACAGGGTGCATGTATCAGTTTCCCTTCCAGTGTTTGGTGGTGCTCTGTACAAACTCAGACACACTGGGTAACATTTTTCTCGGATACCATGATGGCATTAACTCCAATACCGAGTTGCACCCAGGACAACCAACATGCAGTGTCAGGCTTTGTCCCCATAGTTGTGGAACAGATACTTGTGACATTTAGTGATATTCTCAATATAACTGTTTAATCAATAATAAAGGATCTGTTGCCATGGATATGAGGATTCTAACTGTAACCTTTACCAAACCTGGTGGATACAGCCATCCTGAGGCAATGTAAAAATCGCCCCATGTTTACCAACAACCGCTTCATAATCAAACAAACTAATATGATATGTGAGGGATGTACATACACAATGTCACTGGAGGCAAAGCTCTCAAATAAAAGTACGCCAAGGTCAATAAAGTAGTCAGTGGTACACCCACCACACCCATCACACAAAGTCCAAAGCAGACAGGAGCTGAGGCACTGACATTTAACCTGCATAAATCATAAACACCTCATTGAGAAAGTCCAGATAACAAATACCCTCAGCAGTCCCATATGCAGTCTGTGACAACAACACACATATCAACACATAGAGCAACATTTGATGGAGGACCAACCTATAAGCCCATAAGTCAGGCCAACACACAATCCAATGTTCTAGTCATTGCAGATTTCATGCAAATGAAGAGCTGTCACTGAATCCCACACTAACACAATTGTTCTCCAGGAGGGAATGACACAGACATACAGTTGTTGTCAGAGCCATGGGCTAACACTAAATATCAAGAAATGCACAATACTATCTTTTGGGAAGTCATCCACGTCTGGTAACTATCATATTGCCAGCACACCTCAAACAGTTGACCGGGTAGTCAGTGACTTATGGTCACAGATAATGATCTAGCATTTAGCTGTCATGTGCCTGTAATATTGTGGACTTCATTCTATGTTGTTCAAACTATAAACAAAGATATAGCATGAAAATCCAAGGAAGCCATTGAAACCATTGTTACACTGTAATCAGCATTCATCAGACCTGTCATTGGTGCAATGCCACCTTTGGTATATAAGTAACCAGGCATATCCGACAACTTTGACATCCACAGAAGTTCCTTAGTATAGCACTACATGATGTAAGTAGCATGTGCTATGCAGACTACATCAAGGTCCTATCTGTGTATTCTGTCCTACATGCTTTGGAATGGAGGTGTATGCCTGCCATACAGGGCAGTATCAGACACCACTGTGGACCTTTTTCATATCCACAAGACAAGCAGCACCACCTTGCCTGTAGAGTACATAAGAAATGCTGGAGAGACAGGTATGTAACACAGAGACGATACCCTATATGGAACAGGCCCCCTACCCATATGAAACAGAAGTTCACTCTAACACAAATCAAGTGCAATTCACACAATTGGATGGGGAACAGAACAATCATATCTGCTTGTGGGCCAGTGTCTCTGATGGACACAGGAAAACTGTGGATGCTTCAATCCCCAAACCCTGGCTTGGAGATGTCTCAACTCCCAAAACTCTGTTTACACTTATCAATGGCATAAGACTTTGACAGAGTTTAGGGATGCATGGCTAGGCTTACAGAAGCCCTTATGCTCGTTAGCCTATTAAACATAAACAAACCTATGAACCTGTACCGTGTTACCTTTCTAACAATATTTGTTTTCTGCGCTGACATTCAATTCTGTGCCCTGATGTTGATGGGTTGATTGTAGATGTGTATCCACAGGTGTGTCCGACACAATCCTAAAAGTGAAACATAAACATTTTCATGTGACACCTGTCATTGTGTGACTAGACAGCCATTACAACAGCATCTATTGTGACATACACACATTATTATGCTACAGACATTTATAAATGACAAAGTACAACTTCTGAAAATGACCAGTACAAGTGGCATGTCAAAAGCAACACTGGATGAAGCAAATTCATATTAATGTAGATAGTCACCCTGTGCATTAGACACATAGCTTTATTTCCCTGCATCCATGAGAAAGATGATAGGGATGTGTCACAGGTATCATCATTAGCACAGGATGTTGTGAGAGGGTGCAGGAGGCCTAGGCTGACCCAATAGGTTGGCAAGCTTGTGTGTGAGTCAGGAAGGGAAGCAGGCAACAAGGACCATGTAAATGTGGTGTGTGTGTGTCTGTAGGTGACCTGAATGTGACAGTGGTGTTTGAGTGTTGGTGTGAACATAGCCAAGCTCAGTGCTACCCCTATGTGTCCGTATGTTGGACAGCTGTGAGCCATGCATGGTAGAGCTGACAGTTAATCATCTCTGCCCCCGAACATGTGAACTGGCTCTGCCAGGAGTTGCACTGGCACTTCCATGCCCAAGGTCAGATGTTGCACTACTACCTGAGTGTGACTGCTGTCTGCTGGGAATGTGTCCTCCTCTGAAACACCAAGGACCATTAACCCATGGCCTGCCATGCTTGGATGTGGACAGCACAAGCCCTTCTGTAGAGCTGGATGTACTGCCACTATGGGAGCATGATTATGCACAGCCACGTTGACTCTCAGTAGATGTAGTTGCTGACCTACGTCTACATGGGTGACACTCAACTTCAACCAGATGTTTCGTCACAGACAATGTGTGCTTCAAGGCAAATAGTGTGCAATCTGTCTCAGAGCAATGTCTTTTTACTACATCAGTCAACTGTTCCAGGGTATCAGCAACATGGTGGAGGCAGTCTCAGATATCAGACTGTGCTGCATCCATAACCCTAAGCATTCATCTGGAGTTCCTTTCTGAATGTATTAAGCATATGACAAGTGACACAAAATGAGACACATGCGACAGACGGTGGAGGGATAGCAGGCCTCTTATTAGCACCCCTATCAATCCATCTGTGTGGAATCTTGCCAACTGTTTGGCTATGGCCAGTGTCAACAGACACTGACACCACAGTAGCCACACCTCTCTGTTCAATGTCCCCACTCTCTTACTGTCCAATATCTGTGGCCACAGGGGATTGGGTATGTGTAGGCATACTGGCTGTGTATGGTGATAATGAGGGTGGACAAGGGATGTCAACCTCTGTGTCAGATTCAGCCTCTGCAACACCAAGCTGTGCCTCAATTTTGCCACCATCATCATCAGAGTCTGAAGAGACCCTGACATCAGGTTGTGAAGGAGATAAAGACCACAGTCCATGGTTACCTGCGAAAACAAGGAATAAGCAGTACATCAATACCTGCATGACTATGCTCTGCCATACTATGGCACAATATATGTTAAGCTGTGTACACTGCTGTCACTATTACAGACTTGTATAACCCTCAGCCTCACATAGTATGACACATGGACATTATTTTCTAACCCAAATCTGTAATTATTTGAAAATAAAAGTCTTTAAAAAAAAGACTCTCATGAGCAAAACATAAATTATATACACTGCTGGTATTCTGCTAAACTCTGCACAGTTGACAGTTATGGCAATCTGTAATATCCCGACAATAATGTCAAAGCAATCACTATGGTCACACCTACAAGGCATAGGTATGTGTCTACATTCAGAAAATATCTGTACAGTAGGCAATCATGCAGACAGTACATCAATCCAGACAGCAGGCCTGGGATGACACTTTAGCAACTATATTCAATTAAATCTACATCTCTGACAAAATGGTTTTGTGCTTACCAGCAGCAGGGGCATAGCCTCTTCATATTCCTGACAGTCCTGAAAAATTTTGAGGGAGAGCTAATATCAACAGCACTGCATGTTACAGTATAACAGGGATAATATCTCCAACTATCTCACATTTACAGTAGCTGCTATGTTAACAGATATGTGGGTCACACTCTCTGCATGAGCTTAAAACTGAACCTAACCTCCTTCCCTCCAAAAATAACTCACACCCATGTAACACTGTTTACACCCTGACACACTGAATGTTACAGTATTCCAATGCTGATCTAACTAAGAATACTCGGATGCTCCTCTTGAGTGGAAACAGTTGCACCTACATCCATGACATACTGGGTGAGGGATGCCTGGGAGCTGTCCTCTGTTCAAGGTTCACCAGGAATTCTTCAGTGGCTGACAGAGGTTGTTCTGCTGCAGACCCACCACCAGTGACCTGACGATCCCTGTCCATATCCACTGCATGTATACTTGGTTATTTGATCATGTTGGTGTTGCACCTGCTCATATGTGCGATTCTGGTGACCCACAGTAGTAATTTTGTGCACCAGTTCATCCCTCAAGGCTGCACTCTCTTGTCTATTTGCTCTCCCTCTGGACAGCAGGACCTGGTAGTGTTGTCTCAAGGCATCGGTAATGAGGTCATTTTCTGCTTCATTGAAAGGTGCATGGTGTCTGGCATGCATGACATCTCCTGAAAGACAAATAAATGAGAACACATGTCAGGATCACATATGCGGAAATACAGTATGTAGAGATATAGCAATAAAGGAAGCCTATTAGCATTCTCCTCTTGATTACACATCTCATAATTAACAGTGCGCCAAACATACAAAGGTTGTGGAAGCAACTAGGATAGTAGCGATAGTAACCCACTGCTGTTTGTGACATGACAGATACTCACGTATGATCACACAACAAACACAGGAGTCCATTGTACTGTGCCCCATAACAGGTAACCCCCCCACCTATCACATATTTATAAACAACAGTGCCAACCAAATTGTAGGGTACTACTACAACTGCTAACAAAGGAAGTATCCAGGAGACCGGTGTACCTAGTTAGCACAGAGACTTATACCCTTGCTGAATTCAACATCCTCTATAGGGGGAAAACAGCTGAAGATCACTGGCATGTCATCAGTATAGTTCTAAGAAAGGCTTACTGATCTAATCTCCATTCCCCCTAAGTATATTGCATCAAGTTGGAAACAACATGGTTACATACCTGATGGAGTACAAAAGTCCTCTGTTGAAAGATACAGCTATATGAGAACTGTGTGAATGAGTTATCCATGCAAACTAACTCTCATACACAGTGGATCCCCTAGCTAGGTGTTGCCTTTTTAAGATGGTTCTCATAGGTTTATAGGTTCATAGGTAGGTACTAGGCTATCAGCCCAAGGGCCTACGTAAGCCTAGCCAGCAAGGTTCCATGGCTTACGCCACCCAAGAAAGTTTTTTTCCTGTGTTACTGTCGAGCAGAGACACAGAAGTGATCCCCGGGGTGTATTTCTTATTTCCCATCCACTCATCAAGATTTTTCTTGAAGAGTGCTAATGAAGAACTTTGCTTGACATAGATGGGTAGCTTGTTCCAGAGAATAGGAAGTCTCTAGGACAGGAATCTATCCCTCCAGCATGTCCTGTTTATTGTGGTGACAAGGTTTAGGTCCCTAGAGCGTGTAGCTCGGAGGGATTGGGATTTCTTTAGGTGTAGCATGTCCAACAGCTCTGGGTTTGACATAGCTTTATATGTTAGGCAGAGATCACCTCGGAGTAGGTGATATGCTATGGATTAAAGCTGGAGTTTTTTGAGGCGGTCAGTGTAGGGCATTTGTTAGCATTAGCAGGTGATTGCCTCTAAACCAGTCTGCGGTTCAGGAATGCTACATGCAGCATACACAGCTGATTTGGAATATAATAAGCCAATCCCATGCAACTACTCAACAATAGACCTCAATGTAGATTGCATCCCATTTTTCACATTTTAGGATGGAAATTACTGGGGTAGAGATTATGTCAGCAGAGACAGACTGTTTAACGCAGCTAATTGTTACATACAGATAGATGTGCTACAGGGCTGCTGCTCCAGGCAATAGGCATAGTTAGAGAGTGTGAAGAATGTGCAGGACAACAACACATAAGAGTAACTGTGTGGCCTGTGGCAGCTGTGATGTACAGCCAGAGCCTGAATGAGGTATCCCATCCTACTGGAAAGTAAAGTATGTGTAAGGTGTTAAGATAAGTATGTTAGCCAAAGTTATCAATAACAGAGTAAAAGGAAACATGCTTGTTGCATCATAGAACAAAGTGGGGAGTACACTAACTATTATGTCAACCAGTCTGATAACTGCCAAGTCATGTGTTATGTCATGGTAGTCATCTGGAACATGTGTGCTGGCAACCGTTGCTTCTAGCATGAGCTCCATATATGTATGTAACTTGTGCTGCTGAGGTTGTCTGTAATATAACTAGCAAATCATTCCAGGCTCCAGTTTGATATGACTGGGCCTCATTTGAATTGCATACTTCAAACTCCTCTGGGAATTCGTATAGATGCATGACTTGACATTCTATGCACGTTCTAGTGTTGTAACAGAAAGATTTGAAATGTGGTCCTATCTCTAGGTCTTTGACTGCCTTTATTCAGAAGTAGATATTCCATCTGTACTGCTTTGGGAGGATAAATAGGTGATGAGCGTTTATATCATGCTATCGAAAGATGAAAATAGCGAACGCTATTTCATCGAATCTAAAATATCTAAACCACATAATATCGAACATTCAGAACAGCAAATTTTTTCCTTGGGAAAAAATTTGCTATTCCGAAACACATACACACAACACAAGCACACCTAAAAAACATCAATCCACACACATACACTTATAAGCCTGCAACTAACCCTACACTAAACTATACATACACTACTACTATACCACTTTCCTTAACCCAAACCCTAACCCTAAGGTCCATCACTATCGCGCACTCACCTAACCTGTGCCCTAACCCTAACTCACTTAACCCACCCCTAACCCTAATTCATTTAACCCGCGCCCTATCCCTAACTCACCTAACCCGCACCCTAACCCTAACGACCACACAATCGCACACTTACCTATAACCGACCCGTAACTTTCCACCACAGCACTGAAAATAGCAAAGCCACAGAACCGTCCCACTGAATTCTTTCCCTAGGGAAGAATTCGGTGCTCTGCAGCTTCGCTGTTTTTAGTGTTCACTCAAAACGGGTCGATATTAGAACATTCAAAGTTTTAAAACTTCAATGTTCTGATATAGACCCGGTGATGAGAAAGTCATACATATCAGAATTTATACTAGTGATGTACACATACATGTATTTTAAATGCTAGACACAGCTGTATTTGAACCCAGGACCATGTGGACCAAAAATTTATATTTTCACAGCATTTAATAGATTGAACTACTGAGCCAGTGTTACAGTAGGTGTATTTTTACATGTTGTAGATATAATTGCACACTTGTCTGCTGTTACATACCTCAGTAACATCTATTATTATGTGTATGGCTTTACAGTGATGTATTGCTCTACCAGAGACAAAGTTAAACCCCTGTTTTTCATTACCAATGTAGGAGGTGTATAGTTACATGTTATATATATAATCACACAGCTGCCTGCTGTTAAGATACTTCACTTACATCTATTGTTATGTGTATAGCTTCATAGAGATGCCTTTCTGTACCAGAGTCCCAGTTACACTCCTATTTTCCATTAATCTTATAGATGATTTGCGAGATGCAGCACAATGCGCAGCAAGGCTTAAACATGCTTAGTGATGGGAATTTGACAAGTACTATGCTTTGCTTAAAACACCTGTATTAATTAACAGCTGTGTGGCTTGGCTGGTTGATGTACTGTTCTCCACGTGCAATGGGCCTGGATTTTAAATAGGGTGCAGATGTAATTCTTGAACATGATTACTATTTTTTCAAATACATCTATCAATATGGTGCCATTTAGCTTAGCTTAGCAACTGCACAGCATTGCGCAAAGATTATTTAAGAAAAGAAAAGTGGGGAGATAGGACAGTGGAGAAATGGGGTGGAAACGAGGAATATATAGTGAAAGGCAGGTAGGTATGTGCAAGAAGGGTGTAGGAAAGAACCATAACTATCCCTTTCAACTACAGAAACAACTGTGCACTTTAACAAATGTTCTACCTGACTTTGGACTGTCACCCCAGAGAGACAGGTGATGACAACATAAGTGCATTGTCAAGCCAATTTGACCAAATTAAGTGTGTCCAGTGGACACGTGCAAAATGGAGAGCTATGTATAGGAATATATATATATATATATATATATATATATATATATATATATATATATATATATATGGATCTATGTTGCAACATTGAAAGTACGTTTCAGCAAAACATATGTGAGTGAACTCACTTTCGCAAAAGTGCATTTTATCGAAAATGCACTTCTGCAAAAAAAAAAAATGCCAAAAAACCTACACAAGTAAAACACTACTCAAGTTTATGCAGGGGGGACAAGCCCCTCTGCACACCCCATGTGGGGGGGGGCTCTGCCCCCAACACCTCCCCTACTTTAATATTCTCACTTGAGATCACACTACAGTGGAGAAAAGGGAATATTCCCTTATCCCCGCTGTATCACGAGCTAAGCAACAGTTTGCTTAGTTGTACAATCAACACTATATGTTGATGTACAACTAAATCTACATGCAGACTGTGTGTTTTTTTTTTTTTTTTTTTTTTTTTTTTTACGAAAGTGCATCTTCAATAAAATGCACTTTTGCTAAAGTGAATTCACCGAAGTACATTTTGATTATACCTTTCGATGTTCAGACTACGACCCATATATATATATATATATATATATATATATATATATATATATATATATATATATATATATAGATATATATTATTTATTTATTTGTTTATTTATTTTTGGGACAGGTACCCATTTTTTTTTAAAGGTGAGCGTGGAATCTTGGGGAAGGATCATAGTTACATGTGGGGGAGGTAAGTTGGGATGGTGAGGAAGCTTTTGCAGACAAGACAAGACAGACAAGGCAGCAGAGAGGGTTTGTGTATGACACAAGAGGGGGATAAACACCTTGGATGGGGAGGGTGTTGTGGAATCCCAGTCCCATGGACATCAGATATGGTAGCAGTGTGCCTCAAGTCCTGACCCATGGGACTGTCAGCAATGAACCTTCACTGCACATGTGAAGGCAGTGGTTGATGCCGGTGCCTGGAGCCAGACTGCCCCACCAGGATGGACAGCATGCTCTCCATCCAGCATAGGCACACACCAACAGTTGGTCTAAAGCCCATGCACCATGCCTCGCAGTTCATCATGGGTGACAAAATCACCCCATCCACCTCCACTTCCAGAGGGGTGACTACCCTCAGCCTGTGATACAAAACTACCCGATAGAGCAGATAGTGCAGGGGCAGTAGAGGGGGTGCAACCAGGCTGTGGCCCAGAAATGTTGAGCCCCGGTGCTGTGTCCATGGGCTCCAAGGTAGATGGATCACCTGGTACCAGCCTACCTTGTCTTGCTGTGGTATATTAAATATAAACATAAGGAAAAATAAACATAACCAAACAAATGTAATTAATAACATAAGAAAAAAAATAATGAGTAATGGAAACAAATAGAAAAGAATATAACGAGGAACACAACAATAAATAATGTAGATGAAAGTTTTTTTAACAGAAAGCAATATTAAATTATACAGAAGGCCAACATAAGAGGTAATTGCAAATATTAATATCAAATTATAATAATAAATATAATTAGTAAATAAAAGAAGAGAAGGGGTGGGGTGTGAGAGAAAAAGGAACATTAGTAACTTCACAGATAATATAACTACACAAACTACTACTACAATCATCTAGATACATTAGATTTCACTTGTGAAAACACTGACTGTTACATACCTCTCAACTATACTGAATTCCTTGGTATTTCCCAGTTTTGGTCTCAAGAAATAGGGTGCCACTATTCCCGACTGGACCCTTTAAATCTTGATTTAATTTTCATACAGTGCATTAGTACAGCACCGATGTTGCCACTAAGTTATTGCAGTGTCTTTTGTAAAATATGGGATTTTCTGATACAGTATTAATAATTACAGTGAGTGGCCAGTGCTAGACATTGTTTGGAAAATGCATCTAATTCCTTTATTGTTTTAGGGGAATTAAGAGTAATATTTAAAACATTGTCACAGATTTTGAGTCTTTGCCCACAACTGTCGCTAGTTCTCCAGACAACCATTAAAACACACATCTCCCCTCAAAGGTTAAAAAATATGTAAAATGCTTGCTACTAATTTAAGAAGCAGTTTGTTACAGTTAAATCACTAGGCACATTAGTGCTTTAGTACAACAGCAATGCAGTATCGGCATTCATTTATGAAGCTGGCACTGCTCTGCCGGTCTGCCACACCATTACTTCTACACGACACAATATTGTACTATATTTTTGTGTATCGTGGCTGCTCGGCAACAACTTCCATAAATTAAACACTATAAGGCATAAGCAACATTTTCTTCCTAAAAGACATTTTGAAATCATAATCAGTCAAGCACACACACACACACACACACACACACACACACACACACACACACACACACACACGCACACACATGCACACACACACACACGTGCACTCACATTGTGCATATAGTTGCCCTAATAAATTAATACCTTTAAAGGAGTATACAATAACATTATTTAAAAAATAAAAGTATTGGCCAGTTAGGGAGAAAAAAACAGGCATTATCTTTATAGTGGCAAAACATTTAGTGAGCTACAAAAGGTACTCTCATGACACTACCTACATGAGAATAGACATACACATAACACTCTTTGTGTGTTACAAGAGATGACCATACCTGCTTAGTCATGATTAGGAATCATTTCTCAGTATGACTTCATCTGTAACTGCTAGACTCAGCCTTAAGCCTATAGTGGGTATAGCTGAATGTTTTCTTTATACACGTGAGTACTGAAAGCGGTATTAACCCATCTTCTTTTGAGTTTACCATGAGTCCTTAATATTTATGTAAATAACTGCTATTACAGATAAGTTACATTTTTATAACACGCAGCTGCTCACAGGTTTCGTTACAGTGTAGTACAGTCGATGAAATATACTGGTTTATCTATAATGACATACACACACATGCACACACACACACACACACACACACACACACACACACACACACACACACACACACACACACACACACACACACACAAAATGCTTATAACCATATGGAGACTTGCCCATTCACAGTATATTACATCCTTAATATGTAACATGAGCAAAACTGCTTTGATATAACCACGTAAATTAGTTCACTTTAACTCCCCCTCCCCAATCAATTACACTTGGAAGGTCAGATCAAATAAGCAGAGGCTAATTTATTATACAAATGGACCTCACTCATTGCTCATGCATTTAGTATCACCCCAAGTTGCTCCCCTCTTTGCCACTTTTTCACCCTCTTTCTTCTCCAATCATATCTCTTTTCATATCTCTGACTAGCAACAACCACCAATCAGCATAGATATCTTATCCCTAATCCACACTTTCTCTAAATCTATTTACTAATCATTTCCACAAAGTAATCACTTCTTGCCTCGTTGTTATTCTTAACTGCCTTTTTCCATTCCTGTGCTAGTTATCATTTATCCAAACCTGCTTGGTATAACAGTTCTCTTCTTGTTCTCTGCTGCTCCATCCTTTTTTTTTCACTTCCACCTCAAGCAACAGTAAAGGCCAACTGTCCTCCATATCTTTCCATAAACCTCCTTCCAACTGTCCCTGGTGTCTTTCAATTTACCTCTGACTTTCTCTCATATGCCCACTACATATAGGTCACCCCTCTCAAACTTGTCACATTACCAACAACCTTCATCTACCTACTATCTCTTCTCTCTCCCCTCTCTTTCTCTTGATTGTTTTGGCACCCTGTACCATCTACTGGATTAACATTAAATACATATTATGGGTCGCACCTCTATCAGTGTCCTTGCTATCTTCCACCACTCCTCCCAAACTTCATCTAGTGATCATAACTCACTCTCTCTTATCTACCAATGCCTAAGCTTCTCCACACCTTCCCTAGTGCCATCCCATACTTTCATATCCCAATGTATTGCCCTTATTTTCCCTGTATCCATCTTATCACTCACTTTGTCTTATACTGCCCCGTCCTTTCTTCTCCCATTCAAGTTGTTACTTGGCTGTATTTTACAAATCAACCAAAAATTAACCAATCACCCTTTCTCAAATTATAATATAAATTTTACTCCCCAAACTTCATATTTTCCCAATATTTTTCCTCCAGCACATTATGCAAATATTTAAATTCCCTTTTTAGGTGTTTCATCAGATATCTGCTTTTTATTTATATTCAGTTTTGAGAGATACTGAATAAGTGGACTAAAAAAGTGGAAATGCTTTAATGAACAAAAGAGGAGGCAAGAGTGTTAACACAACAACTAGCTAAAGAAACAAAGGGTTTTTGGAACAAATTAGTTTTTTGAAGGACATGAGGGTAGGATTGTAAAGGAATGGTTAAGATTAAAGAGACAAAATGGGTTGGGAAGGCAATATTTTAAGTGATTTTATTTATATTGGTTTATAGTGGCAATGCACTGATCAAAACAGACAAACTGCAAACTGCAGGCACAGACTGGGTAAAAGAAAAGCACATTTTAAAAGGTAGCAGAAGGAAAACATTTTACATTATTCTGAGAACGAGTACAGACTATAAGGTAATAACAGCAATGTTAGAAAAATTTGGTAACAAATTTGGGGCAGAAACTAAGAGAGAGAGAGAATGTGAACTTCTGATGGAAACAGTGCAAGGTGGGGAGAGATGAGGGAATTAAATGGGTCCGTCGTGTGCTAAGTAAAAAAGATTGACCGGAAAGACAGTTAGGAAATGTATGCAGTAGAGAAAATAATGTAGAAGGAAATTAAAGAAAAGTGAGAAATGCTGAACGTATGTCAATTATTTAAGGCACTTCTTATAAATCCTTATTTTTGACATTAAAATGAATAACTTCATACAATTCTATATAAGCCCCCATTTGTCATCAGTATTTCTGTTCCTTCTACTCTTATTTTATAAAGCTGTTTTTAAACTTTGTTTTTGCATTAGGATTGCCCTTTTACATCATTTTTCACTGTAACATTAATTCTGCATGAAATTGTAATCTTGATTTTGTGACATATCAGCATGTGAATAGTTCAGATGAAACAACAACACTAATCTAACAGCACCTTATGTAAGGAGAAGGTAAAAGGGGAGGATGGCTTAAATAAGGTCAGACAGATTGCATCCTTAGGGATTGGCTAGGCAAAGGTTAATAGAGATGTGAACTACAGATAGAATAAGTCAAACTGTAAGTAAATGTGATATTTTGTGGAGATGTCCAGAAGGCAAGCTGTCTATTGACAATACATGCTTTACTTTTTCATTGGAGAGGCACAGTTAGACAGCTGTACTGAATATCTCTCAATTTACTTTCTCAAGAATTCTGGACAAAGCCAAAAAATAATTGGGAGGAGGGGAAGAATGCTTAGAAGCATCAACAATTTCTAAGTCTTCTCTTATTCATTTAGAAAGTTAATTTAACAGTAAGTTTCGGATTATCAAGTTTTCTCCAAAAAATAAGAAGTAAGAAACTCTAGTGAATAATCATCAGTGACTTAATTAGAACATCAAAAAATGTATGAGGAACAAAGAAAACTACAAAACAAAATTAGGGACATTCAGTAAAATGAGAGAAGCCTGAGAGCTAAGCTGTATTGATATAGACACTGTTTATTTTTCACCATTGTGAGGTTATTAAAATGCACAGGGAGAACAATGTGATTATAAACAATTCAGATCAGTGCAAAACAGTTCTATTATTAGAATTGTGAAAATGTTACTTTTTTTTCTCTCTGCTAGGTTATAGGAACACTCAGCCTATCAACACTATTAATACATATATACGTGTGTGTGTGTGTGTGTGTGTGTGTGTGTGTGTGTGTGTGTGTGTGTGTGTGTGTGTGTGTGTATCTATATATATATATATATATATATATATATATATATATATATATATATATGCATACATATATATATATTATATATATATAAATACATATACTATAGTGTGTGTGTGTGTGTGCATGTGTATGTATATATATTTATATATATATATATATATATATATATATATATATATATATATATGGGTCCCCTTCATATAACTGAAATGCCACTTACCAGACTTTCAGAAGATTGACCCGAGAACACCGACAGTACAAAATCACTCAGAACACTGACAGGTAACTAACAGTAAGTAACTGCTTGGCCAGCATGTTGACCTTTGCCCCTTACCACCATGGTAGTGCAATCTTGGAGTTGGTATATTTAGTTAGAGGGGTTTGGGGGGGTGAAGACCCCCATGTGGGTGTGTTTTCTTTGCTTCCTTTTTAGTGTGCTTGTCAAGTTGGCCAACAGGTTACTTACCATTAATAACCCGTCAATGTTCCAAGCGGTCAGTGTTTTGTACGGTTGGTGTTCTTGGCTTGATCTTCTGAAAGTTGGGTAAGTGGCATTTCGGGTATATGAAGGAGATCGATATATATATATATATATATATATATATATATATATATATATATATATATATTAGATAGATATAGGGGTTCACTACTAAATATCGAAATACCACAATCTTGACACTCTGAATACAGGCACCCAGAATCTCGAGATTGCAGAATCTCGAAGTGAAAAAAAAACAAAAACTAAAACACAAAACCATCAGTAATAAACATTTTTGCGCCCCCCCCCTGCAACTTAAATATACCAACTCCGAGATCGCACTACAGTGGAGACAATGGCAAACTTCCCGTTCCGCACTGCACGGCAATCTCCATTCACAGTTTTTGAGATTCTGCAATCTTGAGATTCTGGGTGTTGGTATTCAGAGTCTCTAGATTGTTGTATTTTGATATTTAGTAGTGAACCCAGATACCGCTGTGGTGGTGCTGCGGTAACATTGTTGCCTCGCAGTAAGACGTTGCCTGTTCGATTCTCAGCTAGAGTGTCTTCTGTGTGGAGACATGCGTGAATGGGCGTACCTTCATTGAAGGTTGTGCATCAGAGCTGGCAACTCAGCACGTAAAAATCTACTGCCAATCGTTAGTGGACTGGAGTTCCGCTGTGGCGACCCCTAACCGGGAAAAGCCGAAAGACACAACAAAGTAGTGAACCCAGATATAGATATTAATTTGAGACACTGACAGAATAAAAGTAAAAGAAGTGTATAACTCTAATTATTGTCATATATTGTGTGATTCACCACCTTTTCTCCAAAAGTCACCAGTTTTAGGAGGGAAAAGAAGACAGACCTGGGTAGAGCTAAAATATGAGTTAATTTGGGGACAGTTAGTGGTATGAGTCAGTGCCCAGCATCAGCAGCTATCAGATTTGTTTACAAATCCTACTAATTCACATTGGTATTTACATAACTACAAGAGCAGAAGGTTTCTGAATCAGATTTATTTCATCCATTGCTCAGAATGACCTGATACCCACATACTGATAAAAACAGTGTCTTGTTATACCAATGATTGTTTAGACAGACTTTAGTTTCCTATTAAGATTAATATAGCACAATGATATTACAGTCACTGATGTATGTTATTTTAATGAATTTATGTAAGGGTGCTGGTAATGTGATAACAGTGTGCACATGCTAGATGTTTGGTAGGACAGAAAGTAAAATGCAAAGTGTTTTACATGCCTATTGCCTACTACTTCCCTTAAGATCTTTTTATAATTTTGTAAAGGGATTTTAACTGGTGTTTCTGTGAGAATGTATATTTTCAGAAGTAATGTTGAATTACGGGACATTTTCACAATTATTTGAATGTTGGTATCCCACAATTCCACTGGAGTGAGTGGAGTTACATTATTAAACATGCACATTTTATGTTGGTTAATGTCCAGATTTTTTGCCAGTTGTATCTAATTTTCATGGGCCTTTGTCCAGATTTTTGATATCTCCAGGTTGAGAGGTATGACTGTTTATTTTATACAGATGATGGGGTCTCTGTTAGAACCACGAAAGTGTAAAATGTCGAACAGCTAAAAAGCCGAATATTCATTTACTCAAAATCGGCTTTGTGGGGGGCTGTGCCCCCACACCCCCCGCTAATTATATATACCAACTCCGAGATCGCACTACAGTGAGGAAAGGGCAAATTTTCCAATCTTCACTGTACTGCAATCTCAAAAAAACGATCTCGAGTAGCTGAAAATTTCACTTTTCAGCCGTTTGACATTTTACACTTTCATGGTTCTAATAGGGACCCAGATGATGTTGCATGTACATAGCTCTCAACCTGTTTGCATGGGACATTATGGGCCAAGCCATACCAAATGGTGGTACAAAGGCACATTGACAGGGGACATTTTTACACAGTGTGCTCATACATTAGTAGCAAGGTGTTCTGATAACAGATTTGCCGTTAAATCACATTCCAAGTAATGTCATATGTCTGCAAATCAAAGGACCAGACGTATGGGGCAGTAGTCATTACATTCTGCAAAAATCATGACAGCTGAGAGGTATGTTCATGTACATTAATTACACTAGACAGCTGGCCATTTTTCACTTGGTTGCCATGGGGATTAGAACCCACAAGCAGTGACTACAGGAATACTGAGCACTTTATTTGAATATAGTGAATTATCAAAAGCACCATCTCCTTTAAAACTTTTATTGAGTCATGTTGTGTGAAATCGTACATTTGCACACATGCATAGATGTGTCTGGTTTCATCTTCAAATCTACAAGCAGTGACTACAGCACTTTATTTGAAAAAAGTAATTATCAAAGCACTATCTCTTTTTATACTTTATTGCTTAATGTCACTTCAAATCTGGCATTTACACACATGTATGGCTGTCAAGGACTTCTGTTAACTTACCCGTATACCCTGTTAATTTATTGAGTGCAGTCTACAGCATATTTTAGACAAAATGAGCAGAGCACAAGCTTGACCCTTAATCTGGGTATTGCACTACATTTATTTCTGACATTTGTTATTGCATTGTTTAGTACTTCATATGTAACAGTTGACTGATACCAGATTAGAACACACATGCAGTGAATACAGGAATATGGAACACTTTATCTGAAAACATTACTTAGCAAAGCACCATCTCCTTTTAAACGTTATTGATTAAAGTTGCTTCAAATCTAGCATGTACACACATGGATAGCTGTCTAGGACTTCTGCTAACTTACACATATACTCTGTTCATTTATTGAGTACAATCTACAGAATATTTCAGACAATGAGCAGACCAGAACAGTGACTCTTAATCTGGGTAGATCACAACATTAACTGATGGTTGGAAGATATGCTACACAGTACTGCATGCTTACTTGCTTTAACTTGCTTTACCATTTCAGACATGCACTGACATATTAATAAAGATGTAGGATGTCCCAGGTATGTCATACCTGACTGTTAGGACTGCAAAATCTGTATTTACTTTACTGTATTATTAAGTTATGCATTGCTATTACTTTGATGATTTTTCTTACTTACCACAAGCTTGCCTCATCCTGGCCAAATGCCCAGCATGGGACTGTACATTGCAAGCCCTCTTCTCTGCAGCTGTTGTAAGAGAAGCAAACCATTATGCAAACCAGTTTTGCACATGTTAAGCTTATATATTTATAAATTATTGGAAAACATACTTACATATCTGCGGGGTGTGCCCATCCCTAGCTTCTTGTTACAACATGTCACAAGGAGATAAGCCAGATGGGCTTGTTTATAGTACCACAGGGAGATAAGCCAGATGGGTATGTCTATAGTGGCACAAGGGGATACATGTACACACACACAAGTTGTATGATGTGAGACTAGAACTCCTACCTGTCTACTGTTATACACTATAGCTGTTAACACTTATCGCATGCACCATGCTGTTTATCTGATAATATACTGTCAGCCAGCACTCTTACGATGGATGACATCAGCAGACCTTGTAAAGGAGGTCAATGTTGAGGCCAGCAGCTAGTCACTGGCCATAAAATACATAACCATTGCACAGAGATAGCCCATATGGGCTTGTCTGAAGTGCTGCATGGGGATATATTTACACACACAGACACACAAGTTGGATGATGTGAGATTAAACCCCTACCTATCTACTGTTACATACTACAGCTTGCAGTACTTACCACATTCAGCATGCTGTTTATCTCATATTACACTGTCAGCCAGCACACTTAAGGGGGATGACATCAGCAGGCCTTGTAAAAGAGCCCAGTATTGAGGCCAGCAGCTAGTCACATGCCCTTAAAATGCATAACCATTGCATAGAGCCCAGGTGTCCAAGGTTCCCCTCTTCCTCCATTTCAGGTTATCATAGTGGTGACAACACTGCTTACCAGTGTGCGGGATACCAGTAGCACTGATTAGGTCCCTGGCCAAATGATCCCAGACCTCAAACTTACACTCTGAGCCTTAGTAGTCACCCTGCAGCAACTGGCGTCCATATTGCTCTACTAGGATTCCAATAAGCACCTTGGACTCCTGCACACCCCACTTTTCTACCCTAAAATGCACTCCCTCTCCAACTCCAACAGCCATACCCACAGTCAAGATCAAGCTCCAAAGAATGATGCGAAATTCATGCTTATTGGCCTTTATATAGCCTGCATTCCCACCATGGCACCTCATACTGTAACTTTCAAAAAAGCACTGCATCGCTTATCATCATGCAAACTCACTCAATCCATGTTTAAGTGAAGCTTAGCAATGTGCAGGTATTCTAACCATTTCTAAATGTAACAATTATTTAATTTAAAGTCAACCAATGTTTCAGTCACCTGACACAGTTTCACAGCACTATATGTAAAACAGATTATTAGCCAGGACTCGAACGTGGGACCTACTGCACTGTAGATCATAACTCAACCTATCTAGCCACTGGGATAGTGAAGGGAACTGGAATATCTTCAAATATACTGCGAAGGTGCCTGTAAGAGTAGTGCAGCTTCTATCTGTAGGTTTGCATGTTGCTAAGCACAGCAGAACTACAACAATTGAATACATCTGGTTTCTATTTTTAGCTGTCTAGCAGATGTCTACTGCATAAGTACGCCTCACTATGCCTAGCTATGCAACGCACCATGTCATGCAAACAAGCACATGTAAAAAAATATATATTAATATTGAATGCATCCAGTTTCTATTTTTAGATGTCTACCATATGTCTAATGCTTAAGTACACCATGCAATGAATAGCTAAGAAATGTGCCACATTGCACAAACAAGTAGAAAAAAAAATTAAAAAAAATCATTTATTAACACTGAATACATCCATTTTCTATCTTTAGATGTCTAATGGATGTCTGCTGTATATGTGAGCAAAGCTAAGCATAGTTATGCAACTCACTGCACCATGCAAACAAGTGCATACATATAAAAATAATTAATTGCTATTTAATGACATAACATGTCTTGTACACCATTCAGCTAAGGTTGATGGGCTGACAGGTGTGTGGCTGCACCAAAGTCTTACACAGATTCAATATCCATGTTGCTGTGACCTCCCTTAGGTGCACACCATAATTAATATGTATGGGGCACTGCCAAGGTGGAACCATGGCTGTGTACATGGATACATTCCATGTAGCCTTTACACAGAGCCTACATGGACTTTATTGACTCCTGCGGACAAGGTATGTAGTGTGTATATTTTACTGTATGTTACTGAGGGTGGGGGGGTGACTGTGCTTACGTGATGTGCCTGCCACAGTTACCTACCACAGTAAGTGCTGATCTGCACTTTGTGGTACTTAACTTTGATTCATAGACATGCAATTAACCAATAATGCAATAATCTTTCCTCATTGTGGCTAATGTGTGATTACTGCAGCAATCTGATGAATCTTCAAGATAGTCTACAGCCAATCAAAAACGCTCACATGGATTATGCAGGTATCATTTGTGTCATAAACATTTAAAAACACTCATTTAACCTTGGATGAAAAAGTGCTCTGTTAAAATGATCAGACAAATTTCTTTTTATTTAGTAATTCAGACAAATCTGTTAAAAACACCTCCTGCAGTTATTACTCTATTAATGCCAATAAAAGTAAATACTGTATTGCAATGTGAAAAAAAGTATGTTTAAATAGTGCACTATAGTTCTTTTAATATCTGATGCCACTTATGTGTAGCAAATTTCTTTCTTTGAACATTGGTCCACTTCTGGTACGGCAGACTATAGGGTTAACTCATTACATCTGAGTGATGCCTCCAGGTGCATCTGTAGTTAACTCCTACTGACGCCTCTAGGCATCAAATTTTGCTTATTCATATTTGCATCAATAATTCCAAAATCATGCTATGTACAAGTTTTTAAAAGATTTCATCTTAAAACTTGCACAATGGCAAACTCACCTGCATTAATATTTTACCTCTGCCTAGTGCAGGCAAATAGATATTAACTGTTATTTTTATGATAGAATTGTCACATTTTTATAAATATCTCAACAACCACGTAACACAGGCAGAACTCCTTAGCCTCATATGAAAGATCTGAGCTAGATGAATAAAATGTTGCTGACAGTATGTGCGTCTCTTGAATGGTTGCTGAGATATTGTGTTTTACAAAATATTGCAAATGTAATAGTTGCTGTGTTTAGCGTGATTTATAAAATTCAGTTTAAGACCAAGAACATAAAGAATACTACCACTATGAAAATAGCTTGTGCTGAAGGGTTTGCTATTCATATTTCTTTCATAACCCCTGTGATTCCAGTGATATGAACACTTGTTTGAAATGTAAGAACATAATTTGAGTCTGTCAAAAGACAAAGGCTCCGCCCACTGGAAGTTATAGAGCATATTCCTGAGCTCCTTTGGAGTGAATGAGTTAAACCTGCCTAGGACTGCTTGCAGGAAAATTAAAAAAAAAACTGTAAACAAGCAATTGTAGGAAAACCTATTTCTCCTTCAAAACTATTCTTGATTATTATATGAATGCCATAGAATAAAAGGAACCAGCCACCCCATCCACAGTGGAATTAGAAGTAGCTATAAAGAGGAAGGACAACCCCATGGCACAGCACTAAAGGACAGACAGTTACAGTGATGTGGCAATTAAATTACCACGTAATCAGGAGCACTCACAAGCAGCACCTGACTTGATTCTACTGGAGTTGCAGAAAGTGAATTAGAAAATAGACCTTTCTATTGAGAACACCTCAGAATGAAATGAAGAAATAGATTAGGTTTTAACCAAGCATTCTGATTCTGTCTCTGTTCTACAAAAGGAGAATTTGACCTTCAGGGATAGGATTGCAAATACAGATGCAAAAACAAAGAACTCAAGGAGAAACAGATTTATATGGAAGACGGCAGCTGAAGGAAAAATCTTAGGTTAGTAGGTATTCTCCACAGAATAGAAGGCACCAGCCGTGCAGCATTCATGCTGTAACACCTAGCTCAATGGGCTGGAATCCTAGAAGAATCCTTAAGGACTGAGAGAGATCACAAGGCCTAAGAATAGGCTGCTTATCATTTTAATGCCAGGCCAAGACATATAATGATTTGTAAAGAGTCCTACATACTCAAAGAGGAGAGTTTATCGAAACTTTAGAAACCAAGAGTCAGCTGTAAATTAGGTGATAATCACATCACTATAGAAAATGACTAATAAGCAGGCACGATGCAAAGAAGAGCCTGTTTCTTCCCAGCAAGTAGAATGTGTCAACAATAACACATAAAATACAAATGAATCTACCAAGGCTTCTTACAACTCCTGCTGCCAGAGGGCCCCAAAACTTTCTTGGACTCTCAAGAAGCTATTCAGTTCTTAAAGGCATGTACCAAAGATGTACCAACCCAGGCAGCATCGAAGATAGTAGTATCAACCAGATGAAATAACAGGCCTCCTAGTAATCTGCCAGCAAAAGAACATGTTGGACCAGGAAAGGCGTCTTTTCCAATATGTTCAAAATTTTCAACTGGTTAAAACAAAGATTAAGTGACTGTTTCAGGTTAAGCGTGTAATCACTGAAAAAGGAGTTCTGCGGAAACTGTCACTTTGGCTATAGTGGATCACTATTTATAAAGATTGCATGCTCTTCAGTATAAGGCGGTGTAACTATAAAATGGATATAAATGATGTGACCTGTTCCATAGTCTAATTCAGATAAGCATTTATGGTTTTACTCCAGTAATGCTGGATTAATATGAAGTGAGCTACTTGGGTATTCCACCAGCAATGAATCTTACATTTTCAGCCACTAGAAAATAATGTTAGTGGAAGCAACTTTTTTTCTCAGTAACTGAAATGACTGCTAAACACATTATCAAAGAAAGTGTAAATGTGCATAGTTTATTAATGTAATAATAGTTTTTTTTAGTTAATTGTAATCAAAGTGCTTTTAGAGGCTTAAAAATACATAAAGATGGTAAGATGCATGGGGAGAAATTGGAAAGGGGCCTTAAAAGGCTCAGGAAAAAGGAAGGAGCACATACATTTTGGGCTAATTAAGTTAGGGACCACCCTCACTTTCTTTTATTTATTTATTAGTTTATTTATTGCCTTTTTGTTTACCAGGGTGGTCTGACTGGCACTCAGGCCCATTTTCAGTGGAGGCTGGTGGAGACAAGCTCCATTAAAGTTATACAAATTACAAAATAATTACAGAGAAAAAAGAATTTCTGTTTTTTTAAAGTAGAAATTGGGTTTTAGAATCATACAATGGTTAATACAATTTGATTTCAGTAAGAGTGTTACACAGTAATAAACAGGTTGCATTTACGTAGGAATGATGAAAAGCAGTATACAGTTATAAATATAGATAGGATTTATTTACATTTATAGGATTAGGTAGGAGAGGCTTTGTTGTTTTTATGTCTTTCATCTTTTCCCGGTTAGGGGTCGCTACAGTGGAACTCCGGTCCGCTAATGATTGGCAGTAGATTTTTATGTGCCGAGTTGCCAGCTCTGACGCACAACCTTCAACGAAGGTACGCCCATTCATGCATGGCTTTAGCTGAGAATCGAACAGGACAACATCTTACTGTGAGACGACAACGCTGCCGCAGCACCACCACCGCAGTAGATAGGTAGGAGAGGCTTTAATTGATAAAAATATAAATTATTGATTTAAGACAATAAAATTTAAAATCATTTAATGGAATGTGAATGGTTTACTGACCTGTTAAAAGAAGGAGACTTTTTTCAGTAATTAAATATGTTGGTAGCAGAGATTTGCACCCTACAAAAAATAATTATCTGGATAGAGGGGAACAAAACTCACTCCTGAAAGGCATATGGAAGTTAGTCTGATCCTCCTCTTCCTCCTCCTCAGCTTTGCAGGGCAGAAGTAGAGTGGCTGCCATACTGATAGCTAGTAGGTATCCTTTGAAGACTGGGATTCCTTAGTGGGCAATGAAGGTAGATATGTAGCAACTGAGAGTAATCTAATGGGGGTAAAATGCACTATCAGCTCTATCTACCACCATATCAAAAAATGGAATTCACTCAGTTGAACAGGTCAAACATGTATCTTGTATGGACTATACTTGTAATCTCAAAGAAGTGTATAACAAGAAGATGGAATACAAGCACAATACTAACCTTGGAAGACTTCTACAACCTACTGAAGACCACAGCATTGCTAGAAACTAAAATTAAAGAACTAAGATTGTATCCAAAGCCATTTATCAACAACCCTTGGGGAAAAGTTTTATCTCTGATTGACACCATATAATGACTGATTAGACACTCTGATAATGGATTGGACATACTTGTACAGTAATTGTACATATTAGATTTGTTATAGTGTCAGGCTAATGTAAATTGTGTAAATAGTTAATTTAGATGATATTTATAAATATTATGGAATTTATTCAATTATATTTGAAAATATTTTTTTTTTTTTGAAAAAATGGAATTCAGGCAAATAGTTATCAGATTTTACATTTCTATGATGGAATACTGGTCTGTTTGAGAGACTGAAATGTGGTCAGTTCAACTAAAGGACTCAAGTTACTTAGAGTGAAAGGGGTCACTCAGGAAGGGAAGTATGTTAACAGGTATTTGGGAAGCATTGGCCTACAGGATGTAACCCTGCTGGTAAAGACTCCACTTAAGTATACATATAGGTCTGGGAAACCAGGGACTACAGCTGGAATAGACAGAGGTTATATCACAATAGACCCCTTTGTACTTAGTGAATAAATATGATGTGTTAAGAATGCTACTTTCCAATCACACCCCAATTCAAATAAATATACTGCTTTGATCTGGCCAAAAGCCGCTGAAGCACTGGAGATTCTCTAGTTATTATAAACAATACATTTGAAAAATGGTTATTGGATACTCTTAAGATGGGATTTAAGGCTCTCAGAAACAATGATATTAATATAATGGAGGAATGTGATCAGGTTAGGGAAGGAATTCAAAATCAG
This sequence comes from Protopterus annectens, assembly GCF_019279795.1. NCBI lineage: Eukaryota > Metazoa > Chordata > Ceratodontiformes > Protopteridae > Protopterus > Protopterus annectens. Next base: position 203,608,314 of record NC_056735.1, read on the forward strand.
GGAGTATAGTACACTAGACAGGATTGGTCCAACGTGTAAAACTGGGCCTGCTGTCCAGCTAGCCCAGACTGGTAGACTTGAGACTTTAAGGGATTATGTATTAGTAGACATTAGTGGTCATGATCTTTAAGGGAGGCAAAAAGAATAGTCCCAAGACCAGAAAGGTTTGTAACAAGATGAAAAGCCTTTCATATCATCTTGAGAACATCCATGATAATAGAGCATGCTAATTTACAACTAAGTCTTGATACTGAAGAAGCTCTTGACAGGGATGAGTGGGCACACCTGACAAAAGTGTTAGAAAAATGTGACATGGGTGCAGATTTTATAAATCTGTCTCTATATACCAAAATTCCAAAGTATGAAGAAGCAAATAAGCTTATCACCCATATTTGGTATATCTAGAGGTACTAGGCAGGCTGCCCTTTGTCACCTAACTTACTTGGCCTGTATTTAGAACCATTTATCCAAGCTGTTCTGTCCATAGACATTGCTGGATATCTATTGGGTGGAAAAGAACATAAATTATCAGAATATGTAGATGCTATATTGATCTACTCAGGGAATTTCCATGAAGATCTACTGAAACTGTTCGGGTCCATAGAAATATCTAGCGAATTGTCAGGAGTATAAAGTAAACATAGAGAAAGCAAAGGTGATTATAATTAATGACTGAACATGTAAAGCATAAAGATTGTGTTATTCTAACCTCTGGATGGACAGAATAATCAAATATTTACGAGTACTGTTATCTTCAACTCTGCCAGAGTCAAATTTGAAAACTTTGTATTCAAATCTCAATAAAATAAAGAATGAGAAATTGGAAAAGCCTCCAGCTTGAACCTGAACAAGAAATACAAGCATTGGCCTCTTAGTTTACTAACTTGCTTCATCTGGGATGGTGAGAAGCTCAGAGTTTGCTGGAAGGCTCTAACAATGGATAATGGGATGTATATCAGTTTATCAAAAACACATTAATGAAACCCATATGGTCTAGAATATTGTCAACACTTCACTTGATTGAAAAACTGACATAAAGTCACACAACACATGCCAATAACACAAACAATGTTTTTTTCAGGGGACAAGCACCCTTGCACCACCCACACCCCCTGCTAATTATTTATACCAACTCCAGGATCACACTACAGTGGGGAAAAGGGCAAATTCCCTGATCCCCATTGTAGTGGATCAGAACAGTTCCAAGAACCAATTTGAAAACAATATGGTCTCGATCACATGGATTTTAACAATTTCATCATTGAACTAAACTGGTATCGACCCATATAAGGAATGGGGAAGACTCAGATTAGTTGCCCCACTGAAGTAATTTACATCTGTGCAGATAGTGTTTTAATTTGCTTTGTCTGATTTTTGTTTCAGAAATATGCTTTGTTTAATTTTTGTTTCAGAAATATGTCTGTGTGGAAACAGACACTTCTACATCAGATAAGTGTACAACATATAGCTGCTACTATAGTACTGTGGGAGAAGATTCTGTAAAATGGAGATAGCACAGAGTTGTATAAAGAGTTACTGTAGGTGGAGAAAAGGCTTCTTAAGATGGAAAGATATGAAACCATGGAAAAAGTATGCTTTTTCAATCATTTTGAGACCCACATGTTGGAAGATTGGGGGTGTCACTGAAGTCTGGTGGTAGAGGCAGGCAAAAAATAATAAACTGTGCACAAACAAGAAAGGAGGAGGAGTGTCTTAAATGGTGGTTTGCAAAATGTGAATTCAACCTAAGAGATACTTTAAGGTTGGAATACCAGGAGTTATTAAGACGGGCCAGAAAAGCTAAATGTATATTCTGGAAAGAGAAGTCTTAGATTTGATCTTGCTTTTCCACAAGCAAACACCAATTCTATCCCTTGGCAAAAGGTAATAAGCCAAATGCATAAGGTCATTAGACAATTAGATTGGAAGGAGGTACGTGGCTGCAAGGAAAGCTGCACAAAAAGGACAGGCCTTGACCTCGACCTGGCTATCTGGAAGAGACTTGGCCAACTGGCTTGACATGCTGCAAAGGGTAAAAGATTTAGCATATTTGCATGGAAGTGTTTGTGTAAATGTTTTTATATACTGGTGAGGATTCAGCATAGTTTTCCAGCATGACTAACGGAATGCTGGACATGTGGAACTGTGGTGATGGTTCCATATATTTTGTGACTGTAGTAAACTTGATGGATTCAGGCAAAGCCTGCAGGATCTGATAAGGCAGATGCAAAAGACAGATGTAATACTAGATTAAGCCTTATTTTTGTTGGGAGATCACCCTGGTCTAAGACTTACTCCACTGCAAGCAGTTTTGCTGTTTTGATCATAGCAGCTGCTAAGAAAACAATAACAAAAAGATAGAAAACAATGATCCCACCAAATGTTAACAAAGTTGTGCATCTTTTAAATGAGTTGCATCATACAGAGGAGAAGGGTTTGTAAGGTAAATGGGAAAGAAAACACCTAAAGAAATGGGTGAAATGGGCAGAGACAGGGCAAGTTACACAGTAGTTTACTTAGATGCAACTATCCATTGGTACCTCAGAATGGGGTAGTCCAAGTCTTTGACTAACAAATTAAAATCTGTTTGAAAACAGTTAATAGCAGGAATTGTCTTTGTTTAATTTGTTTAATAAAAAGAGTGGGTTAAAATGACAAGAAATATATGGAAAGTACATGATTGATGTTATTACTTATGATGTCAAATTGAATACAAAGAAATGTAACTGTAATTTGTTAAAAAAATATATATAAATGTATTATTGTTTGAATACTAATGGATACTCAGGTGCTAGTCCAGATACTTTGAAATCATTGGGATAGTCTTCACTGGGGCATTCACCTTTGACAGCTGAATAGAAGAGAATATTATTGTTTATGTCACAATTATGATTGCTCTGAACTGCAATAGATGTGCATTTTCTAAAAAAATGCTTTCTTTGAAGATCCTTGATGTTTGTCCTATGTAGAATAAATAAATGAATTGCATTGACCTAAGTAAATCACCAACAGTGTCATACATGCAATTAGCATTTTAATAGGTTCATAGGTTGGTACTAGGCTATCAGCCCTAGGGCCTATACAAGCCTAGACATAACAATTCCCTGGTTATTTCTTCCCACACTATTTACTTCCCTGGACCCCTGTCTAGCAGGGCGACTGACGTGATCCCTGGGGTGAATTTCCTTTCTCCCATCCAATCGTCAAGGTTCCTTTTGAAGAGGACCAAAGAGGCACTTTGCTTGACATGTATGGGCAATCTATTCCAGAGTCTGGGGAGTCTCTGGGTCAAGAACCTATCCCTCCAGCATGTTTTGTTTATTGTGATGACAAGGTTTAGATCCCTGGAGCGTGTGGCTCTGAAGGATTGGGATTTCTTTAGGTGCAGCATGTCCAACAGCTCTGGGTTTGACATGGCCTTGTATGTTAAGCAAAGATCGCCTCTGAGTAGACGATATGCAACAGAGTATAGCTGGAGTTTTTTAAGGCGGTCAGCGTAGGGCATCTGCTTTAGGCCTGTGATTCTTTTAGTGAGGTATTTCTGTGGCCTTTCCAGTTGTTGCAGATGTCTTGAGAGGTACATACCAAACGGGGCATTGTATTCTATAATGGGTCTAATGAGGGATGAGTACAGTGGGACAATGACCTCCTTTTTTCTGGATGAAAGGCCCTTAGTGATAAGGTGTGCCACATAGAAGGATTTCCTGACTGTTGTGACGATGTGGTTATCGAAGGTGAGACCACTGTCCACCTGTGTCCCTAAGTCTCTTATCAAACTTTCGGTGTTTAGTGTACTGCCACCTATATGGTAATTCACGGATACATGTTTTTTCCCAAAGGGGATAACTATACATTTCTTGGCATTGAGCTTGAGCCCATGACTCTGGCACCAAGCATCTGTTTCTGTAAGGCCCTTTTGTAGAGTATACACATCATTTGGGGATTCAATAATGGCTCCCAGTTTGCAGTCATCTGCAAACTTTGTTATCCAGAGTCCCTTAGTGTTGGCCTGTACTTCAGAGAAGTAGATGCCAAACAAGAGCGGTCCCAGGACTGAACCCTGAGGTACTCCACTTGTCACTTGTCTGGAGCTGGATTTGGAGTCGGCTACTTTTACAGTGTGGGTTCTATCAGTAAGCCAGTTAGCAACCCATTGGGTGAAGTAGGGATTAATGCCCAGCTTAATAAGTTTATCTATGATTCCAGAGTGGGGGATGGTGTCAAAGGCCTTGGCAAGGTCTAGATAGGCAGTGTGGACCACCTTACCCTTGTCCATGGCTCTGGAGACTGATTCAAAGACATCAATCAAGTTCAGGAGACAAGATCGGCCCTTCACAAACCCAAACTGGGTGGGGTCCAGTGTTTGAAGGTTGCCAATGTCTTTGTTTATAAGTTCCATGATAATATGCTCCATGGCCTTGCAGATAAGGCTTGTCAGACTGATGGGATGGTAGTTTCTGGGATCCAAGGTGGATCCCCCCTTGTGGAGTGGGATAACTGTAGCTGTGCACCACTCAGTGGGCATGAAACCTGAGGTGAGGCTATGATTAAACATGACACTTAGGTGAGGTGCCAGTTCATATTGTTGTCCATGTAGTACACAGCCCGGGATGTCATCTGGTCCCATAGATGCTGTATTCTTAGCTTTGGAGAGTGCGTTTTTTACCTGTGTGGCCGTTATTACCAGAATTTGGCAATCTTCCGGTATTGAGATGGGCCATTTAGGGGGTGAGAGGGGGTGAAATTGGCACTGAATCGATCTGCCAGGATATTGGCAATATCCTTGGGATCAGTATATTTAATTCCATTCTGTTTTAGCTCAGAGCAGATCTGAGCATTGCCATTTAGATTTTTGACATAGTTATAGAATGCCTTGTTGTTGTCTTTGGAATCTTTGGCAATTTTATTTTCGTAACTAGCTTTGGAGGATTTTATGAGGGATCTCAGTTTCTTACTGAGGCTGGTAAGGAAGTTTTTTGCATCCTGGGATTTTCCTCTTTTCTGCAACAGTTTCTTCCTTTTGTTGTAAAGTTTGTTTATGGCAGGGGACCACCAGATTGGCTTCTTTTTTTTGGATGAGAGCATCTTGATTCTATTTGGGATGGCACGATTTATGCATGAGTGGATGTGCTCGTACAGTGCCTTAGTGTAGGATTCAGCAGTTGAACTTTCAGCTCCCGTCTGCATGGGTGTCATGAAGTTTGTCACTTCTGATTTGAGTAGCATGAAGTTGGCTTTGGAGAAGTTTTTTATGGAGGTTTCCTTACTGGGGGGTGGAGGTGGGATGTGGATGTTAAGGGTGATTAGCTTATGGTCAGACATGACTAGAGGGGGTGACCATAGGTGTGGAGCATCGATTTCCCATGTTGGTAATGACCAGGTCTAGGATATTGGAGCCCCTGGTGGGACTATGGATTAGTTGATCCAGGGTGTTGGAATTTATGAATTCCAAGAACCGTTGGGCAAAGGTGTTGGTACATGAGTAGCTTTCCCAGTTAATGGCAGGGTAGTTAAAATCACCCAGTATTAGGGTGTTTGGTTCTATCTTAATATTTTCCAGTATGTTTAGAAAGGTGTAGTGAGAATCTTGGGGTATGGTGGGGGATCTGTAGCAAGCTACAATTTGGATTGCAGTCTTACCTAGTGTTAGTTGCACCTGGAGAATTTCAGACACATTGTGTTGGGCAACTATCCTGGTGGTGTGAATATCCTTGGTGAATGTTGACACTCCTCCACCTTTAGTGTTTTGGTCCTGCTTTGGTGGCCGAAAAGTGTGGTAAGAGTTGAAGCCTGGTATTGCAGGGGTGCTCTCTGGAGCCTTGAACCAGGTCTCAGTTACTGCACAGATATCGATGTTCTCCATTTTTAGGAATGTCTCGAGAGAGTGCATTTTGAGGTTTAGACTTCTAGCATTGAGTAGCATTACCTTCAGATTTTGCATGCTTGTACCTGTTACGGTGGTGGTTTTGTTCTTTGAACTTTGCCTAAAAAAGGCACTATAGGGGTGGCAAGAGCCATAGCCAGTAACCTGAATCCCAGAGGCAACAGGTGCAGACCATCTCTGGCAAAGCACCGTGGTCTGTCAATCATGTCGTCCCAGGCAGACAGATACTGGATCCCCTTTGAATGACACCAGAAGCTTAGCCAATTGTTGAAGTCAATCATTTTGTCCTTATATTGTGGCATCATTCTGGGCGAAGGCAGGATGCTACTAAGGGCTAGGGTCATATCTGCCAGGGCCACAAGATCCGAGAGCTCTTCCATGTCTCTTTTCATGTAGTCCAGGGAGGTATGTCTCAAGTCATTCACTCCAACATGGACAATGACAGAGTCATATTTGTACTTGTTGTGGAGTGACTTGAGTGCATGCGCTATGTGCCGGATCCAGGAACTCTCAAATTCATAGTAGAATACTGAGTGGTGTTCAAAATATGCTTACATTAAACACAACTTCTCCATTTTGTACTTCTAACCAAATTGTTTGAATATATTCTTAGGCATCAAGGGTTACTTCCCAGTTTAAAATGACCAAATAGCTACCCTATGCATTTACCATGTCTGAAGATGAACTTGTATTTATCTAATAACCTACCTAATAAACCCTCATTAGTAAATGAATGTGTGTGTGTGTGTGTGTGTGTGTGTGTGTGTGTGTGTGTGTGTGTGTGTGTGTGTGTGTATAAATATCTATCTAGATATATATATATGTATATATATATATATATATATATATATATATATATAGATAGATATATGCATATATATATATCTATATCTATATATATATATATATATATATATATATATATATATATATATATATGGATTCACTTCATAACACTGAAAACTCAAAACAATGAAAATGAAAAAACTTCATAATACAGAAGACCAAAACACTGAAACTTCAGAACACTGAAAACTCAAAACACTGAAATTCAAAACACTAAAAACCCATATCATACATATACTGAGTTTAAACATAAATCATAGCACTTTCCACCAAGTGTAAGCAGGGGGACAAGCACCCCTGCACCCCGCATGTGGGGGGCTGCACCCCCCACACCCCCTTTTACTTAAATATATCAACTCCAAGATTGCACTTAGTGTAGTGATATTATTACACTTGGTGGAAAGTGCTATGATTTATGTTGTTTAAACTTAGTATATGTATGATATGTGTTTTCAGTGTTTTGAGTTTTCAAGATTTTGAAGTTTCAGTGTTTTGGTTTCAGTGTTTTGAGTTTCAGTGTTATGACATTTATCCATATCTATATATATATATATATATATATATATATATATATATATATATATATATATATATATATATATATATATATATATATATATATATATATATATATATATATATATATATATATATATATATATAGATATATATATATATGTGTATAGATATATGTCAGTGTATTTGTATACATCAAATGCACCCATCGTCGACATGCTAAATATCAACATCTTTACGTTGAAACCTAGTACGTCGAAAGGCAACTATGAATGCGCCAAGGAAGCAGCCTCAGCATGTGCAAAAAAAGACAAATAAAACATCATTTTTTGCAGGGGGAGGCAAACCCCACTGCACCCCCCCCACTTCCCCTGCTAATTATATATACTGACTCCAAGATCCCACAAACAAGGTGTAAAGGCATATTCCCCTGTCCTGGGAATTGTTCAGTCTTGAACACCTATTGATCAGCTATTTAGTCAATCATAAATGGTTGACTAAACAGCTATCAACCAAATACCCAATCAAGCAATGGTATGTATTTTTTTATTGAATGACCTGTTGGTTCTTATATGTATAGTTACCATACGTAGTCATAAAATTTAGGTAGCAATAAAATGTATTTTTTGTTCTTGTGAAGGGTAGCTCTCTATAAATCTGTAGTTTACATTCATTAATTTTTCTCACCTACGTCTGGACCTTGTGTAACTGTTTAACATTGTACCCTCTGTGTACAAATGTATGAGTGAGTTCATGATCTACCTTCTCATATTCCTGATCTATGTCCCATATTCTTTTAATTCTCAAGAACTGACATTTGGAAATTCTTTTGCTTATTTGTTTCAGATGACAACTACCTGGTAGCATAAATGTGCCTATAAATTGTTGTAGTTGCAGTTCCATTCAATAATTTTGTGTTTTCTTCATCTAGGAAATTAATATTACAGTGTATCTTAACCTCAATCCAATACTAAAGCAATTGTAATTAAATTAGTAGCCAATCCTTAGCAGGCCCTGATGGTCATCTTACCAGACTAAAAAAAATCATCCAAATGCCACTGCCATGTGGTTAAGGACTACAAAAATGATTTGGTTGGGCATTATAAATGTAATTCACCTCAAAGCATCTTATAAACAGGTCAGCATATATGAATGCAAAATCTGCCCTCAAAGCAGAACTCTTCAGTTGTAAAAGAAAAAAAATAATAAAAGACATTAGTCTTCAGTCCAGTTAGCATTAATTGCATTATAAGAAATCAGAAATTCAAAGGAATGCACATTAGACATGTGCAACCAATATCTAAGTTCTTTGAGGCCAACCCCCACAAGGGACCCATGTTCTGGTGATAAATTTCTACTATGTATAACTAAGGCAAATAATTCACAGGGGGATTCACTCCAAACTCTGGAACACCATCCCTACAGAAGTAAAAATGATTAATAAGCTCACAAGTGACACAATCCATCTCAAACAATACCTCACCTAGTCCTGTTCATGCTCATGTTCATTACCAGGCTGAGCTCTCTAGTGAAAGTACAAACTACTTATTGCTTATCGCAAACTTTTTTGCCTTCCCCTACTTGAATCATCACTCTCATAATAACTTTCCATTTTGCACTTGAATCAATGCATCCCTTTTCACCCCTCCCTTAAACAACACTTCTCATATTGCTCTTTTTTCTAACTACCCCCATACACTGCACTACCCCTCTCATGAATCCCTTGTATACCTTACAAGTAAACCTTCTAGATACATCAGTTTGGAACAGGCAGCCTAAACAGAACCAATCCTATGCCATGCTCCCTCTGTCATATATTACTACTATCTTTCTACACACTACTAATGTAACACTCCCCTCCAATATAATTTTATGACTAACTTCATTACATATTTTAAACTGCTCGCAAACCTTTCTTTATTAAAATATAAGAACACTAAACTTATTTTCAACAATGTTTTCCCTTCTACAGTATCAATCCATTTACTTCCTGCAAGATTTTAGAGCTAGAGCAACTGCCCATATAATTGTTCATGTAAATACTTTTCTGTATATACCTGTGTGAAGGCTGCCAGCCTAGCTAGATAGAATTTTGTAAATAATTCTATGTCATTGTAAATATTAATATGATCTACAGGCATGTTTTTACAAATGTAAGAAAACTAAGTGTAAGAAAACCGTGTTATTTCTAAGCTTCAAAAATGTAACCACAGTGTACCCTTCTGGAAGAAAGCTGATAAGTGAAGCATTTTGTCACTGATCTCAAGCTTGGAGACAGGGTGTCTGGACGAAAACATTCTTTCTATTGTCTTAGGACAAGAGTTAATTACTAGACTTTATATGTAAAGTGTCATTTATTGCTGTGGTTTCCTGGCAGGTGCAAGATTACAAACAAATGCTAAATTTTGAGTTCTGTGAGCCTGGGAAACTTCAGCAGAGGTGTCAAAAATAATGTAATGTGAAATGACTCAGCAGTAATGTGTATATCAATTTAAGACTATCTCAGAGAGAAAGGTTAGAGCATTTTGTATTTTGTCTGAAACTGACATCTCACCAGTACTTGCTTTGCCCTGTATGTAAGTTATTTAGAACATTGTTTCTCTTAGAGTTAGATAGAAATATAGACAGATTAGCCTGGATGTTTTCTATATTTATGTCAGACTATCCTACAATATTGTTTTAAAAGTTTCCTGTGATCTCTGAGCTCTGCAATGTCATTGTGTTGAAATATTAAGTATTATCTTGTGTGTTATTATTTATTATTAAATATGTTTAAACCTTTCAACTGTGGCTGTGTTGTGTAGAGATAATTTAAGCTCTAAAGTACCTGCATGTATTTGGTGTTACTGTCCAAGTCACTCCAATAGTCTTACTGTTCGGCACACTTACTATTTGGATAACAGTAATATTACACAATGAAATTGGTCACCCTTTGGGAAGGGCCTTATTAGTAGCTGATAAGAGCAGTTGGTGGCAGCAATTACTACCTTATAGTCTGAGCAGAAAGGGGGCACAGCTGGAGAACCTGTGTCAGCCTGCCCCAGGAGTGTCTGTGTGCTTGTATATAAATTAAATCTTAAAGTGTGTGTGTGTCAGCTTATTGGGCAGGGACACAAAGCACTGGTTGGATAGAGAGGGTGCTGGAGGTTTTGGTTTGACTACTAGGCTGAGATCTGAACCCTATAGCTGTGCCAGTGGGGAGTCTTATTGGAGATCTGGAGAGAAAGAGAGAAAGCAGCCCCAGACTGACTGTGATCTCTGTGTGCTCTTAAGGGAAATTGTACTTTACTGTGTGTGTACTTGTTATCCTCCCAATATGCACTCCCCTCACTGGTGCTAGTGGAGAGGATTGGAGCTCCTTGATTACTGGGCCAGTGCATGGGTGTCACATATTAATTGGTTGGCAGTGGTAGGATATCTACATCAAATATTAATTGTTTGATAGTGGTGAGTTAGCCACATCACATATTAATTGGCTTGTAGTGGTGGGGATAGTGAATTCCTGCAGCTTGTGTACAGTGATTGCTGAAGGTGTTTTTGTACTCTAAATCAGCCATGCAGTGAACATTCAGAGTTCAGATCACAATTGTTTTATTTATTTTGTTAGCTTAGTTAGTCATGGAGAGCAGAGGAGTATGGCAAGCTGACAAGGAACCAGTTGGTTGTGATGTGCCAGGCTAAAGGACTGGTGCATGGAAACCTGACTAAGGCAGACATGATTGCAACTTTGGTCCCAGCTGCATCAGAGAATAGCAACCAGGAGGATGATCAGACTGACCGTGGAGATATACAACAATCAGAGAATGGACAGCTCAACTTTCTGCAGAGAACTTAAAAATCCATCTGGAGCTAAAGGGACTTTAGTTGGAGGCCACACATTTGGAAACAGAAGTAGCAGAGAGACTGAGACATCTACAGGCTGAGGAGAATAAGAAACTGCTATGCCTGGAAGCTGAGGAGAAGGACAGGCAGAGACAGCATGAAAAGGAGATGCTAACACTTCACCAGAGGCATGGAGGTAATAGGGAAGGGAGTAACTGGACCCCAGAAGCACAAAAGATCAGTAAATTTCTTCCACAGTTTACAGAGGGGGATCATTTTGATAGTTTTATTCATATATTTGAGAGGGTATGATGTTTGAGAGGGTATGTAAACAGTATGATGTTGACCAAAGGTTATAGGTATGGTTCCTGACCCCCTTACTCCGTGGTAACTGTGTTGTCCAAGATATCTGGTAGTGAATTTTTTGATTATATTGCTGTTAAGAATTGTTTGCTAGAATTTTTTAAGCTAACACCTGAAGCTTATAGGAAAAACTTTCATGAGCATAGACGCAAGGCATATGAAAGTGTGTGTGAATATGTTGCTGAACTGAGCGCTTATTTTCATAGGTGGGTGTGTGGATGTCAGGTCACCACTTTTGAAGGGCTGGCAGACCTTTTGGTGAGGGAACAAACCCTTAGCACTTTGCCTGAGGGCATGAGGTTCTGGTTAGCTGATAGACATTGTGCTACTTCAGATGAGTTGGGGAAGAAGCAAGGCCTATACCTAACAAGCAGGGCATCACTGCACAGGAAAGAGACACCCAGTGATGCTCACAGGTCTAAGGGAACCCAATAGCAGGGGAAGACACTAGTCCAGGTACACATCCAGGAAATATGGTTAAATGTTTTGAATGCAACCAGTGGGGCCATGTGGCATATAGATGTTCATGAAGGCAAGGTGGTGAACAAAAGGTGAGGGAGCCAGTAAGTGGGAAGGACAAAATGCCAACAGTAGATTGTCTTGAAACAACAAGGGTACCAAACTACCACCAAAGGTTATATCCTATCGTAGTGAATGGCAAAGAGGCCATTGCTAAGAGAGACACGGCCTCTGACATAACCATTCTGAAGCCTACAATGGTTATAGTGGAGCACAACTTGCCTGGGCAGTCTACTCCAGTCAGGCCTTTATGAGGGACCCCATTCCAAATACCTTTGGCTAGCTTCACCTTGACTGGGAGGGTGGAAAGGAAGACAGCAAGTAGGTGTGTTTGAGGATATCTCTGCAGATATCCTGATAGGGAATGATTTTGATAATGCAGTACCATGGGCTCATGTAGTTACACACAGTCAGGCTTGGAGACAAGCATGTGGGTCTGATAGCCTAGGGGAGACCCAGTCAGACCACATGCTTGCAGCCAGGACTGATGAGGTGGTTACATCAGGGAGGGAGCTACTCTGTAGTAGTGAGACTGAAGGTAAGCCACAGCTGCTTGTGGGTACTGGTGGTCCCTTGGACAGAGTGACTGCAAGGGCAGAGGTGAGTTGTAGTACCCAGGCTAACAGTGAGGCACCACTGTCAGAGGATGCAAGACTTCCTTTGGAAGGGGAGCTGGGAATAGTTACAAAGAGAGAGTTGAGACAGGCTCAGCTCTCAGACCCTACATTACAAGGCCTGAGAGAGGTAGCTAGTGATTTGTCTGATTCTCAAGGGAAGAGGAATTCTGTATACTGGGACAAAAGGTTACTGTATAGAGAGTGGACCATTGAGGGAGGGATAGAAGGTGAGAGAATACAGCAGATGGTAGTGCCTAGAGCCTACCATCTGGTGCCTTTAGCCATAGCCCATGATATTCCCTTTGCAGGTCATATAGGCATAAAACATACAAAGAGATGCATTATGCAGAACTTCTATTGGCCTAGAATTTACAGAGATGTAACAGGGTACTGCAGGACCTGTAAGCAATGCCAAAAGGTAGGCAAGGCAGGAGACAAGGTGAGAGCTCCTTTGATGCCTTTGCCTGTGATTGAGGAGCCATTTCAGAAGGTAGCTATGGATATAGTGGGGCCTCTGAGTACCCCAATATCCACAGGGAAAAGGTATATTCTAGTGATTGTAGATCATTCTACAAGATACCATGAGGTAGTGGCTTTGTCCTCCATTGAGGCAGAAAAGGTGGCAAATGCTTTGTTAGAGGTTTTCTGCAGGATTGGTTTCCCAAAAAAAATACTGACTGACAGAGGTGCTAATTTCATGTCAGACCTGTTGGCTTGTCTGTGGAAGTACTGTGAGGTGAAGCACTTAAAGACCACCCCCTACCATCCCCAGACTACTAATGGTCTTGTTGAGAGGTTAAACTCTACACTCAAGTCCATGCTTCAGGCATTTGCAGACCAGTTTAAGAGGGAGTGGGACAAATATTTGCTCCATCTGTTGTTTGCTTACAGAGAAATTCCCCATGAATCCACAGGTTTTTCACCCTTTGAGTTGTTGTATGGGCATAGGATGAGGGGGCCTCTAGATTTAATTTGAGATGAGTGGGAGGGTGAGTATGACTCTCAAAAGGAGTCTGTTGTAGCATATGTCCTAAACCTCAGGACAAGGCTCAGAGAACTCATGGGATTGGCCCAGGGGAACCTGGCAGAAGCCCAACAACAGAAAAAGGCCTGGTATGACAGAAATGCTCGAGCTAGAAAGTATGCTGTAGGGCAGCAGGTAATGGTCCTTATTCCTGTCAGACACAACAAGCTGCAAGCGGCTTGGGAAAGACCCTACATGGTGGTAAGGAAAGTCAGTGATGTTAACTACATGGTAGAACTGCTAGGCAGGATGCAGGGGCCCAAATTGTACCATGTTAACATGATGAAACCTTACCATGATAGGAAGGCCCTTGTGCTGAGTATTTTGCAGTGGATTACAAGAGGAGTCTGAGGGAGATCTGGTGACTGATCTCCTCTTTGAGGCTCAGACTGACACCTCAGTGGAAGGGATAGCAATATCCCAGCAGTTATCTCCTACCTAGGTTTGAGAAATCCAAGCAGTGTTGCAGGAGTTTGGGGACATGTACACTGGGAAACCTGGGTGGGCCCACCTGGTGCAGCACAGGTCGATACAGGAGACCAAAGGCCTCTTAGGCAGACCCCTTACAGTGTGCCTGAGAGAGTCAAACAGACTCTGAAGGAGGATATACAGGAAATGTTGGAGGTAGGGGTAATTCAGAAGTCCAACAGTCCCTGGGTCTCCCCAGTGGTGCAGGTGCCAAAGAAGGATGGCAGAACCAGGTTCTGTGTGGACTACAGGAAATTAGAGTCACACAGAGTCAGATGCTTACCCTATGTCTACGTTGGCTAAAGCCTTAGAGCAGCTAGATGGGGCTAAGTAACTTACCACCATTGATCTTACCAAGGGTTACTGGCAGGTGCCCTTGACTCTCAGTGCTAGAAAGAGGTCAGCCTTTGTGAATCCTTTTAGCTTGTATGAGTTCACACAGATGCCCTTTGGGATGAAAAATTCCCCAGTGACTTTCCAGAGGCTGGTAGATCATATCCTAGCATGCTTACTTAAATGATTTTGCCATCTACAGCCATTCTTGGCATGAGTACCTTCAACATGTCAGGGAGGTGCTGGGCAGACTATGGAGGGTAGGGTTGACCACTAATACAAGCAAATGTCAGGTTAGTATGGCAGAGGTCTCCTACCTGGGGCATAGACTGGGGAGTGGTAAGATCAGGCCAGAACCTGCCAAAGTGGAAGGCATTCAGGCATGGCCTGCACCTGTTACCAAAAATCAGGTGAGGGTGTTCTTAGGGACAGCAGGGTACTACAGAACATTTTTTCCCAATTATAGTACCATAGCTGTTCCCCTCATAGACCTGACAAGGAAAAACAGGCCAGATAAGGTAGTGTGGACCACAGCATGCAAGCAGGCATTACGGAAGCTTAAAGAAACTTTGGGAGGAACCCTGTGTTAGACAGTCCAGATTACAGCAAATAATTTGTTGTGCAGGTGGATGCTTTGAACCACCAGATTACTTTGGAGGGAGAAAAGCACCTGGTGGTTTATTTCAGTCATATGCTCCAAACCAGGGAGGAATACTACGCAGCTGTAGAAAAGAAATGTCTAGCCATAGTGTGGGCACTGCAGAAACTTCAGCTTTATCTGTATGGAAGAAAATTCACCATAGCTACAGATCACAATCCCCTAACATGGTTACACCAAGCCATCCAGCAAAATGCCAAGTTGCTAAGATGGAGTCTAGGGTTGCAAGCATATGATATATTAGTGCAGCACCACAGTAGGGTTAGCAATGCCAATGCAGATGGGTTCTCAATTCAGGGAATGGTGTAAGGTATACTCAGATATACCAAACCCTCTCAAGCAACATTTATCAAGGGTCACTTAAAAAACCAGCTTGAGTTCTCCAGGGGGGAGGTATGTGAAGACTGCCAGCCTAGCTAGATAGAATTTTGTAAAGAATTCTATGTCATTGTAAATATTAATATG
Organism: Protopterus annectens; assembly: GCF_019279795.1. Lineage (NCBI taxonomy): Eukaryota > Metazoa > Chordata > Ceratodontiformes > Protopteridae > Protopterus > Protopterus annectens. The sequence continues at coordinate 203,623,829 of NC_056735.1, forward strand.
ATCCACAGGAGTGTTTTTACAAATGTAAGAAAACTAAATGTAAGAAAACTGTGTTATATGTTCTGAGCTTCAAAAATGTAACCACAGTGCACCCTGCTGGAAGAAATCTGAGAAGTGGAGGATTTTGTGACTGTTTGAGCTCAAGCTCAGAGACAGGATGTTTGGACCAAGAAATTATTTCTATTGTCTTAGGACAATGGCTAATTACTCGGCTTTATATATAAAGTGTCATTTATTGCTGTGGTTTCCTGGCAGGTGCAAGATTACAAACAAATGTTAAATTTTGAGGTCTGTGAGCCTGGGAAACTGGGAGGTGTCAAAAAAGATGTAATGTGAAATGACTCAGCAGTAATGAGTATATCAATTTAAGACTGTCTCAGAGAGAAAGACTAGACCATTTTGTATTTTGTCTGAAGCTGACAACATCTCACCAACACTTGCTTTGCTCTGTATGCAAGTTATTTAGAACATTGTTTCTCTTAGAGTTAGATAGAAATATAGCCAGATTAGCCTAGCTGTTTCTATATTTATGTCAGACTGTCCTACAATATTGTTTTAAAAGTTTCCTGTAATCTCTGAACTCTGTAATGTCATTGTGTTGAAGTAATAAGTATTGTCTTGTGTTTTATTATTTATTACTAAATATATTTAAACCTTTCAACTGTGGCTGTTTTGTGCAGAGATCATTTAAGTTCTAGAGTGCCTGCATGTATTTGGTAATACTGTCCAAGCCACTCAAATACTCTTGCTGTTTGGCACACTTACTATTTGGATAACAGTAATATTACATAATGAAATTGGTCACCCTTTGGATAAGAGTAGTTGGTGGCAGTGATTACTACCTTATAGTCTGGGCAGAAAGAACCTGTGCCAACCTTCTCCAGGAGTGTCTGTGTGTTTGTATATAAATCAAATCTTAAAGTGTGTGTGTGTGTGTGTGTGTGTGTGTGTGTGTGTGTGTGTGTGTGTGTGTGTGTGTGTGTGTGTGTGAGTGTGTCAGCTACTTATACAGGGACACAAAGCACTAGCTGGACAGAGCTAGACAGACTAGCTGGAGGTTTTGCCTTGACTACACGGCTGAGATCTGAACCCTATAGTTATTCCAGTGGAGAGTCTTATTGGGGATCTGGAGAGAAAGGGGGAAACCAGCCCCATACTGACTGTGATCTCTGTGTGCTCTTAAGGGAAATTGTATTTTACTGTGTGTGTACTTGTTATCCCCCTGATGTGCAAACCCTCACTGGTGCTAGTGGAGAGGATTGAGGCTCCTTGATTACTGGGCCAGTGCACGGGCATCACAACCTGTCTTGTAATTATGTTTGGTGCTTCATGAGAAATGTAACAGTTCTTTTTCTGAGAACTGTCTGAAATTCACTTATTAATGTAAATGTACTGTGATGGGGATTTTCTCCCCAGGCTTCCTCTGAAAATGATCTTTGCCCAGTTGGACTTCCTCAGTCAACAAAGACAAATAAATAAACAAAATCTAAAATGGAACACAGGTGTAAAAACATGAATGTCCAAAATGTCCATAATTGGATGGGAAACTGGAAATTGATCCCTGGTTTGGCACATATGTCTCTGATGCAAACAGGTAACCTGTAAATGGTTCATCTCCCACACCCATGCTTACACTTATCAACGGTATCAGAACTCATCAGAGATATGGGATGCATGGCTAGGCTTAAAAAGGCCCCTGTGTTCATTAGTCTAGTAAATGCCTATGGAGTTATGAACCTATATACCAAGGCTATTTAACATTGACTTTAGATATGAGGATAATAAAAACAGATATGTCAATAATACAAGATTCACAAAAGGTAATAAAGGTTTCAAACAAACCTCCAAAAAGCTGATAAGTGTTCAGTCACAGATCATTTACCCAGTACACTGGGTCACTGAGAGTGAGTAATTCTACCTTCATACACTTTAGGTAATGCATAAATATTTGAGTGGGCTGGGTGTTTTATCAATGACTTTTTAATCAGGAAAATAATCCCATCTTATTCTTCCAAATACTGTGGGAAATTATCAGTCTCATGCTTAAATTTAACAATGGGGTCATCAGGTAATCTACAGCTAAAAAATAAATCATTTAACTCTTTATGAAGCTCACATTCACACCAAATGATAGTCATAATATTATCCCGATGCCTTTTTCAGAAGACATTGTGATCAATGAAGTGTCCTATACAGGATTTTTCAATATAGCTTTTTGTTCTCTCACCAAATTAATTTTCCTTGGCTTAAAAATCTTGCCACTAAAAATGTAACTCTTTCAGGATCCTCTTCTCAAAGCTTTTAATTGTTGAATTGTGTGCACGTTTGTGCGTGTGCGGGGGGGGGGGGTCTGAATGTAGAGGAATAAGATTTAAAAGGAACAGCATCAAAAGTAGCTGTATTACTCTGCATCTGTACTAATAAAACATATCTTTAAATTCTTTAAATTCAAAATACTAAAATTAAAATTGTAATCCAAATTTAAATGGCTCCTCTTTGGCAGGTAAAGCATGTCTTCTTTCCTGCTTAGTGGTCAGTTTAAACCCAGATGTATTAGCAACCTCTTCTGTCATATTTTTAAATTTGCAATATCTAGGATAAGACTGCCAGTCATAGGTAAGCCTTTTGTAACTTTTACGTATTCTGCCATAATTACTTATACCCTCTGCTGCATTTACTTTAGTCATCTATAATCCTAAGCACTGGACAAGATGGAAGATCATTGTACTATTTTCACCTCTGTTGCTAATGTTTTAGCCCTTATCTTTTAAGAGAGTATACAAATTGCCTTATGGTCTTAGATAATGAACTTATACTGAAGACTAATAATTATATCTGTAAGAAGTATAAATATGTTAGTATTCTAGAGACTTCCATCTCACCTAAAAACTTAACTTGTTTGCGTCGTACATGTTCACCACAATCCTTCACTAATTACACCAAAACTGTCTTATGCTGAGATTGTAAAAGACACTCCCCAAAGCCTCCTAGAAATAAGAAGATTAAGTTTAAGCAAAACTTAGGACACTCATCCACCTCATGCATATCTGATATAAAGTCATCCCACTTGTTCCAAATCTACCACACTGACGTTCAGAGGCAATACAAATGTTTTAGTGTTACTTCTGTTTATTAACAAGTACACTCGGTCATCACCCACAGGGTTGAACAAGGAGATGGTTACATTCAGTTGTCCTTCAGGCAATAGGCTCTTTCACTTTATAAGGGCCTTAAACACTCTTACTATTGATAAACATAACTACAACATGGCACTGGTACATACGGGACTGAACAACCTGAGAGGCATGCAGAGGAACATATCAGAAATGCCCATGCATGTTACAAATGCAGGAAAGACACTAGTCCTGAGTTGAATCCTCCCTTCATCTCAAATGATACATAGATTCAAAAAAAAGAGAAATGCCTTTGATAATTGGTTTAATAGCTGGTGTTATTCCAGGGCAGCTCCAATGTGTGTCAATATGGGAAGAGATGATCAACGGTCCAACTTGTTTTGCTAAAGATGGCCTGTACCTCTCATTCCATGGCTTCCACATACTGGCTAAATCTTTTGCTACTCCAGTGAATTTTTAAGTGGATTCCAGTTGATATACATCCCAACATAACCAACATATCAGTCTCAAAATCAGATCACATTAAAGTGTTTCTCTTAAGTGCTAAAAGCCTAAACAATAAATTGCTTGATCTTGAAGTTGTCCTGCACTTGGAAATAAATCAGTAATTATTGAAAATGTGTTTAAATATAAATAGAAAACAACATCTGACTGCAATTTTGAATTTTTCATGCCTTCAGACCCAGTGATGACTGTATTGGACTCTCCATACTTGTCAAAGAATATGTTACCTGCAGAAAGATCTCTAAAAACCTACAACATGAGCTACAGATCACTATAGGTAGGATTAATTATCAACTAATAGGCTGTTAATGAACATTTTTGTTCTCAAATGAACACATATGATTCATCAGTGTTCTAAAGTGTCTCCCTATTAGCAAAAACTATGTTATGTTATGTGACTCTAACTATCTTTCAATAATCTGGGATACCTATACATCCAATGTTGGGCATGTCCAAAAATTCCTATGGTCCATACGCAAAAATTCTCATGAGTATTAAAAGTAATACATAGACCATTTTTTTTTCTACAGATATGGCTGCTTTATGCACTATTCCTCTGTTATCTTATTTCCCAGTGAAGTCTGACCTCAAAATTGTGTCCTTCTTGGGTAAACTTTCAAAAGTCCCTACAGTAAACCCCACTGAATTTAAGGACTACAAATGTGTGAACCTCAACCTGCTCTATAACAAAAAATCAAAATTCACTTTAGACTGTACCTCCCCTGACTTTCATTCAGCAACAGGCTTTGCTAAGGAATCCTAAACCTATTTACAGAAATGCATGAAGCTAACAGTTCCTACCCACATCAAGTATAAGGGAAAACTCAAAATTAAGCCACCCTGGTGGCCCAACACCATAAATAAATTATACAATTAAAAAAATTCCTTCATTTTGTTTAAGTACATCAAAATCCTGTCTTCTCACGGATAACATCAAATGTATTACAAAGAATTGAAGAATGCTATCACTAATTATGTCCACTAAAGGAGTCTATAAACGTAGGCTGGCCTCTAAAGCCAAAAAAAGTACATTCTTCTTTAGCTAAGTTAGAACCCCCCCCCCAAAAAAATGCCCTACATTGCCCTAAAATTGTAATGACATCTTCTATATGACTCATTAGATATTGTCAATATCCTTCTATCCTGAAATTTCTTAATTTGCTACTCTAAACACCATGTACTAAAATGCTTACCAAGACCAAAAGTACTTCCTCCATTGAACCTGATCATTTTCTTGGTTGATTAATTAATAGTATTAAACATGTCCTTTCAGACACACTCCTTAAACTCTTTAACCTAAGTTTAGCTACTGACTTTGTCGATGAGTCATGCAATGCAGTGGTGATGCCCCATCCATAAGAGTGGATTTACAACTGAACATGTTAATTACAGGTTTAGCTACCGTATAAACCTCATCTTCAAAATCCATGGAAGAAACTATGCTCATAAATAATGATATCTACTTCATTGATAGCATAACCTGAATTCATGTAAAATGTCCATGTTTTCCATTTCTTAGAAAGCTTTTCTCATTCTGAGCTTTACGCCAAAAAAGGATTAAATCTGATGTAGAAGCAGCTTCCACCATCAAAACATTATTGTGTTTTGGCTTCTCTGCATAATACCCTGATCTTATCACTTTTCAAGAATTATTTCTGTATTAAAATCTGAGAGGAAATAATCATAATTATGAAGAAGAGACTTAATTCTATTTATCTTTTGTTTAGTGCACCTTTTTAATTGGGGTCAGCATAATGGTTAAGGTGTTTACCTCACAAACACAAGAAACAGGTTTGATCATCATCCTTGAAAAGGAAATTGGCTAGGTTTAAAATGGCCCACAGGGCAGCTAGCCTAGCACTTACTTATACCAGGGGGAGGTTGGCATAATGGTTAAGATATTTGCCTTACAAGCACAAGGAGCAAGGCATGATTCTCACATGGGTTAACTGACTAGGCTTAAAATGGTCCAAAAGGGCAGTTAGCCTAGTACTGCTCTATGAACCTATGAACCAATTTAAGTCAAAGGGTGCAATATATTTCTTTTGCCAAGGACAATAATTCCTCCATCACAATCATTTGCATCACTAATTTATTTTCCTTACTTGCACTGTTTCTATTCTGTTTTGTATTCATTCAAACAGTTCCTGTATTAAATAGATCTGATGAAGCGTGCATAGCGCACGCGAAAGCGCTTATCCCTCTTCTCGTTCTATGTGTTATTTGGAATAAAATAAAGATTTTTACTCCTTTTCTCGTGGTGTATCCTTGAAGTTTCATCTTGAACATTAGTTCCTGTATTTATTCAAATGTTCTTGATAATCTGAGACAGTATAGAAGAACGTTTCACTAGAGTACCTTTTAGCAACCTTAATGTTTACTAACATCAGGAGTATCAAGTTTGGGGTTGGGAACAAAGAGGGAAATGAAGACTATAGGGTTCTTATTAAAGAATACAGGTATCTAACAACTGAGTTATAAAAAGATCAATATACAGTAAAGTTAAGAGGTAAAGGAGTGAGATGACCATGCTGCAGTAAGACAAGAAAAAAAGGAATGTGTTAACAGAGAAGAATACACTAGCCCCTAGATTTAATATAATCCATGTAGGCATAGTGTAGAGCCTACATGGAATGTTACAGTGTCTGTGTACATGTTTCTCCCTCAGCAGAGCACCATGTATATTAATCATGATGCATTGCTGAGGGAAAGCCATGAGACACAGTTATTGAATCAGTGTAGGTAGCATGGCGCTAACTGTGTTCGTAGATGAGTAACACACTCCCTTAACTGTCCAGTTGTATTATAGCAATGTCATTTATTTATTTATTTATTTTTAAAAGCATGTTTGAGTAGCATGGAGCACAGCAGTGCTAAGTGGTGCTGAGACAGCTGCCAGACATCTAAAAATAGAAACCAGATATATTTAATTAGTCTGTAAAGGTCAAGTTTAAGTGTAGCTGAGGGGGTTTGCATGGCGCACCATGGTGCTCAGCCTGCTTAAAGGTAGCTCAGAGGTATGTGTAAAGGTATAGCAAAATTTCACATATCTATGTAGCTAAATGGTTAAAGTTATGGCCTCATGTGAGTAGGTGCAGGGTTTGAGAGTTTGAATACATGGAAGAGCAAGTAAGCATTTTTGTTTGAAATACAAATTATGCAAATTATTTTTAAATATCAGCCTGCTGCACTCAACTAAGCTTTGCTAAGACCTGTTAAGCACAGCATAAACACAATAATGGGTGAAATTGTTTATGCACTGCTTGGCATTGCTTGGCTAGTTTGCACACTGCTAAGCACTGCTAAGCATATGGGTTTTAGCACTGCTTAGCTCAGCTGTGCTGGTTTGCATCTAAGTGACAAGCCACATTTTTAAATATTGCCCAATTGTGTGTAAGGGCAGGAAAACAGGCTATATTAAGCCCAATAGTTGGGAATACAGCATAATCCATTGGAGTTTTGTCTCTGAAGGAAACAATGGCAGGTGCTGGAGAGTATTCACGCTTTTGGACAAAGTGGTGGGGTATTCAGGAGTCCAGGGTCATGCTCAACCTCCTTGTCAAAAACCATGAGGGCCAGCTGATGCAGGGAGTTTACCAGGGTCACAGTGCAAGGTGGAGGCCTGGGACCAGCTGGCAAGGGATCTCACCAGTGCAACTGGTATCCCCCGCACAGGTGAGCAGTGTTGTCACCACCATGATGACCTGAAGATAGAAGGGGGTTCTCTTGGACATCTGGGTCCAATAATTCCAGAATGGGAATGTCCACATATATGTAAGTGCCATTGCCTGTGTTTCACAAATATCTAATCTTGAATGTCTGCTAAACTGGTAAGAATAATGGTGTGCTTCTCTCCCAACAGCTGCAGAGGAGAGGGATCATGACATTGAGGTGCATGTTATGCACTTGGCCAGGTTGCACTATGAAAGGGGTGAGTACAAATGTATTTTGCTATCTATAGTCAAATAAGCAAGACATAGTAAAGCATTTACTCTGATTAGGTATATACAGTAAATATTGTATTGCAATGAATGTGGATTTACACCTGTACTGCAAGAAGTGCATTTTGCCAAATGTAGTGCTATAAGCAGGGAAGACTAAAGCATTAACTGCAATAAAGTATATGCAATAAAAGTTCATACTGCAATAATTGTGGAAGTACAGCTGTGTTGAAACACCTGCATAATGACAACTGTTGTACAATAAAAGCATGAAATTATACCAACAACTGATTGAAGCTTTCTCTAATAAAGTCTGTTGTACAATGACTGTGAAAGTAGGGCTGTTTTACAAGATATCAATCATTAAAACTGTTCTGCAATAAAAACACAAAACAGTATCAGTACTTGCAAGAAGGTATATCTAATATAGTCTGTTGTGCAATAGGGCTGTATTGCATTAAATCAATTATTAAAACTGTTCTGCAATTAAAACACAAAATACTATCAGTACCTGCATGAATGTATGTCTAATAAAATCTGTTGTGCTACATGTGTAGTTTCAGAGTTGTTTTGTATGTTTTGTAAGAAATGACTTATGACAACTGGTCTGCAACAACACATGGACCAATAGCAATAACATCAAGGTAAATCGTGCACAGCAGGATTGTCTTGTTTTCACCATTGCATGTCAGCTACAAGCATTTAGGCTGTGAGGTACAGTGCTGCATTCAGATATAACAGTGTACTACTTGCACCCTGCAAATAATAACCCATAATCAGATATTGTATGTTGACTTCACAGATATTTCAACACACTAACAATGTATTGTGTACACCTGAATTCTATGTAGTAATGTATACTTTACCTAGTATCTCTGTCATGCTTGAATGTCATGCATTTGTGTTCAACTATCATTGCAGTCAAGTATAAAACCGTACTACTATTATCAGGCCATATTTTGGTGCTAGGTGAGATCTAGGCAAATATCATTTAGTCAGTAATCACCAGTGACTCAGTACAGTGGCTCAGTTTGCGAAATGCTGTGTATGAAGTACATTTTTGCCATACACAGACCAGGGTTAAATTCCATTTCTATGTAGATCTGAATATTACAGTATGAGTCACATAATGTTTACAGATATTCTCTCCACAGCAACTACAGGTAAATGGGTGAGGTATCCCATATTATGAGTACATTATTGTGTGTTTACATTTCACAGACTGTTGCAATATTACCAGGAATGTGAAAATAGAGCATAAAATACAGCAAATAAGTGTAATAATAATAAAATAAAATAAATAAAATGTGTAAGCTTTCATAGGACAGCATGCCTGGTGTGTATGTTAAAGGTTGCTGCAGTCAATTAATACATTTGATGCAGATATCCTCTGCAGTCACTGCTATTGGGTTCTATTCCCATGCCTGCTAAGTAAGGCTGCATGTCCCTAAAGTGTCACTCTCTCATGGAATGTAATTACTATTGTGCAATCCCTCTGTCACAGATGTATCATCAACATGATTATGCAAATAGCAAAGTAACACTGCATCAGCCCGCAATACATCTTGATAGTTATATAGGGACACCTGATGTGCAAGTGTTCTGTGTAGTTGTGTGCCTGCAGTTGTTACTGCTTGGCCCATACTTTCCCTTGCGAAAAGCTTGAGAGGTATGTACGTGCTACAGCAGCTATATGGCACTTTTACACATAAATAAAGGACCTGTAGAGTAGATAGCAATACTGCTGTCAACTATATAGCCTATAACGGTATTAATGGACTGCATTTCTCTCTGTCCTGATCTCTTATCTTCAAATATTTATTATTGTAATACATTGTTTATGATTTACTATTAATGTATGTTGTTCCATAAAGTTTATTTTGGGGCATGTGTTTTACTATTGTTATGTATTACAATGGTTGCATATTAACATATCTTGTTGATCTACCTCTTCTGTTGGCCTTATGCTGTAACTGTTACTTCCATGCTGTTAATATACTGACTGTTCTGTTATTTATTGTTGTGTTTCACAAAATATGCATTGAAATGTAATGGGGTTATTTCCAATGTTCTAGAATGCTGTTATTACTAGCAATGGTTTTGTTCATAACTAACCTAAATGTATTGCTTCACCTCCATAACCACAGCACACCAGAGTAGGCCGGTTCCTGCTGATTTGCCTACCCTATCTCAACCAGCTGTGGCACCAGTTCCCAGCACATCTGGGACCCAAGCCAGTGGTGCCCCCTACACTGGTGCTGCACTACCTTTGGGTGGAACCACTGCAGAGGATGGGACGTGTCCACCCAGGAGCGGTGCCAGAGTGGCGGAGGGGCAGTAGTCACCCAGGATTGAATACTGGCCATGGTGTGCAGGATTGTTCATAGGAGCTATGAATGTCACCTGTGCCAGATTGAGGGCAGACTCAACAACCTGGTGAGGCTGGGAGGCCCTGGTGCCCATTCTCCAGTATAGCCACCTTCGAGGCAGTGAAAGAGCAGTATGGTCTGCCCATGGGTTAGGACCTCAGTCAGCTGCTGCCATCTGGAGGCACATGCACTGTGGATTCCACAACATCCTCCCCATCCAAGGTGTTTACCCCCCTTCATGTATCACATACCACCCTTGTCTGCTGTCTTGTCCGTCTCCAAGTGCAGCCTCACCTACCCAACTTACCTCCCCACATGTACCTATATCCCTTCCCCAACATTCCACTCTCTCCTTATAAAAAAATGGACACCTGTCCCACAAAAAAAAAATAACACTCCATACATTGCGCTCCATTTTGCACTTGCTCACTGTACAGAACTAATTTGGTCCAATTGGATTGACCACACATTTTTGTTGTCCTCACCCCTCTCTCTGGAATTTGAGAGTCCAAATTCATCCACAAAATCTGTCAAACTGCAGAGCTGTTGCTGTACAAGAAATGGAAAGCTATGGTCCTTCCCTACACCCATCAGGCACATCACTTACTGCCTTTCACTATGTTTTCCCTCCTGCTTGCCCCCATTTCACCACTGTCCTATCACTACCTTTTTCTTTTCTTTTTGAATTTTTAGCATGGGTTTGTGCAGAGCGCAACACCTCACTCCACAAGCCCACTTAAATGAGCTTTAAAGTGCCTTAGTGATCCTATGTGTTTCTCACAGTGTTAGGCACATGTATAAAACAATCTCCACTGCCATCTTTCGAACCCAGGCTCCTGCCAACTAAAGCCTACTGCACTAACCCACTAGGCCACATGGGTCTTAATTATGCCAGGTGTTTCCAACAGTACATACTGATTGCCACTGACAGAATGAAATCAAACCTAATGTGACAAATGGGAGTATACCTGGGACTCTGATGCAGAAATACACCAGTAGACTACCAAATAAATAATAGTGGTAGTATGTGAGACCTGGGATAGCAGATAAATGTTCCCTTTTACCTGCAACATCTTCAAACACACCTACTAAGGTGTCAGTGGCAGAGTGCTTATGTTCAAATGGGACCCTGACAACAGAACAACTGCCTTTGAAAGCCATGAACATACTGATGGAAGCAGATAATGTGTGTAACAGCCTGTATGTCAGCACATATATCTGACAAATACACCTGCTGCAACACTGACTCAATACTTCAGTCTGTTAAATGCCTTACATATAGAGCATTTTGTCACACACTGTCCTGGGTTCAAATCCAGTGTGTTGCACTTCAATTACATTGTTGTGAACACAGCAAGTAATGACTGAGCCATGCAATTTTAATCCCCCATAGGTTACTGCTACTGAATTATCAACTACACAGTTTTGCAAGTCACAGGCCTGTAGGTATGGACACACTGCACATATTCGTATAGCCAAACTATATCTCACCTACTACTCTGCTATTGGCACTGTTGGGCATAACAGATGTACCTTAAGCACATGCCTCTGTTTGACTGTAATGGTTACCCTTACACTGGCTCTGCTGTAACAACAGAGCTGCCACAGCTTCCACAGTTACACATACAGCTTGTAGGCCTCCAAAGTGTTCAGACCCTTCCACCATTGTGCCTTAGGATGACCGTACCTTCCAACCCCTATAACAAGGGATCCGAACATAGCTATTCATAAAGGGAGGGCAAAGACCCAGAGATAGGCACATGTTTCACAGTTTGCCTCTACTAAGATAGCAAGTTAATAGAATACAAGTAATCTCCGTGGTATCCCTGAAGTCTCAAAACAACCCATTAAAGTGTAGTGGGTCTAAAATCAAAACAGTGTAAGAAACTTCTCTGTGTGGAAGATTTTCAGTCCATATATTTCTAGTTAATCACTGTATATTAATCAGATCAGACAATAGTAGTAGAAGTAGCGAACGTAATAGCAGCTACTGCATTACCATGTATATTCTGATGGGTAGGAAGTGTGACACTCACCTGTCTCTCACCCCTTTCTGACCTCAAACCACAATGTTTGCCAGTGACCTGCCAGATGACCACACTGTCATGGGACACTGCCCAAACATATGAGGCAAAACTGTGGATATATTTCATACATCGCTACAGTGGACAGTATTTGTACTTGCCCTCTGTGATGCTGAAGTCTCCACACCCCAGTAATGTTCATCTCAAAAACTAAGAAAGGGGCCAAGGCCTACATGAAGGCCTTATATATTGCACTGTGTTGCCATGTCATTGGCTAATGATAGTGTAATTCAGCTGTTTTAGATGCAATTATCAATTCTGAGCCACAGATTGGTGCACAGGCAATTACCTGTTAATGAGCATTACCTAGAAAAGGCAAGTAACTGTTTATGGGGAACATGCATGCATGTGGCTTTACTCACACAGACAGTGTATGTGCATAGCATTTGCAGGGAAATGCTTCAAAAAAGGAATACATCACTCTACCAGGTATGTAATACATTTCCCCATAAAACAGGATGCAGATGGGAGGATGGAGGTATGAGGAATAGGGATTAAAACAGTAGGCTTGTATTAGATCTGAGAGAATGACATGTTAGTGATACTCTGCTGTCCAACACCTGCATGCATCCCTCTCATTTGCCTCTGCTCTGAATCACATCTCTGCTCTGTCCCTGCCCAGCCCTCCTACAGTAGTTGCATGATGTAATAAAGATAGTGGATTACAGGTAAGACACAGTGACTCTAAGTAAGGGTGTACACACCTGCAACATCAAACTATGTACTGTCATTCACCTCATCTCAGTCTGTCATTGTCGTACATAAATAGTACTGACATTGTAAAAGTGTCCCTGAATGTCCCTGATGTACTATAGCTAAGTCCCTGTTTCGTGGACATTTTTCCCTGTCTGGTTGAGAGCTATGCCTAACATACCTCTCAACCTCCTATAGTAAGAAATCAGGACAAAGCCATATTTAATGGGGGGGGACAAAGGCCCAAACCCAGTGACAGACTATACATATTGGCCGTACAAAGTAAGAATGTGATTAGGGTAACAGATATTACTGTAGCATAAGTGTTGTCTGAGGGGTCTGATGGATGACAGTTAGATTCTGTGTCAGTTTTCTGACAGCAACCATCAATCAGTAGACAAGCATTTTTCAGACATCCACAAGTTTGCACAAGAAGGGCCACATCAGTGAGGTGACATTCTGCAAACATCTGCATAGTTGAGAGGTATGATGCTTACAGGGAATATATACGACAGCAGGTTTGCATTGCTGTCTGTCAATGTGGCACACTGGTGTGGCTGGACTGTTCCCAGTAAGTTGTTGGAATAGCACACTGCTATTTGTCCATCAGTGGCCATATCACATGTTAGTGGGAATTTGCCCATAAGGAACACACCACAGTACACTGCAGTGATGGCTGTAGAGACATACAGCAGAGTCTGTCACAACACACAGGGACATTACTCGGTATTGCTACTATCTTGGTGATAGTCACACATGCAGTGTGTCACCAAACTCTGGGGTATGATGTGTGAGGGAGCAGTGGATAGTGCAGGCCATTATGGGTGTGTAGGCTAGGCACATAGTGGACATCCATGTATCTGGTCCTGTAATGTGTTCCCCTCTTGTTGTCTTGCAGGAACAATGTACCAACAGAGACATCCTCCATTTTCATCTCCAGAAAATGATACTATACTGGATACTCTGAGACTCAACCACTACATCCTGCTTTCAAGGGGTCACCACAATCATGAACAGTGGACAGCATTGTGGGCCAACCTTGTGATGGCTGTTAATCATATTGGCCAACAGGACAGGACCTATGAGCAGATTCAACACTGGGCAACAGACATGGTCAATGCTGAATGTCAAAGGGCAGTTGCTGTCACCAGAGATTGTGCTGCCACCAGGGGAGGACCTGCAACAGAACAACTACTCTCAGCCACAGAGGAATTCCTGGTGAACCTAGGATCAATCAACAGCTCCCAGCCAACCGGGAGGTGGGTGCCACAGTGTCCACATCAGAGGAGCATCCAGGTAAGCTTACTGTGTTCACCACCAGTATAATACATTAGCAGTCATTATGGCAGGCTCTACAGACCAGTACATGGATGTCAGGTCTATCTGCATTGTGTGGGGGGGGGGGTGGCATTTACCCACAGTTTTGTACACATACTCAAAATGTCAGCAATATAGCTAGTATCACATTAGCTACTGTACATGTGGATATATGCACATATTACCTTGTAACACTGCAACATTTGGTGTTGCTGACAATATCTCTCCCTTACCTTTTCATAGGTCCATCAGGTGTCACTGGAGTTCGTGGTTCTGTACCTGGTAAGTGCGATACTGTTGTTTTCCAGATCAGATATACCCTATGAATGTTAAGGGCTGCCATTTTTCCTTATGCACAACTGTTGTGCTTAGCCAGAGTAGAATAATTGTATGTTCCATTTTGGAGCAGTTAACTACAGTCATAGGTGCCAGAAGCTGTTGAAGACTGGGGGGGGGGGGGGGTGAAAGGGGCACTTAGTGATCTAAAAAGGGCAATTTTTTTACAACTATTTACTAACACAACATAGGTTCACTTGGAGGACTTTTTAAGCTTAGCCAATTCCCTTTTGGTGCTTGATTCTCGAATTAACATTTCTGATTGGTCTTACCTATCCCATGGCTGATAATTGTATATTAACCCTAGTGAGAATAGCTGTGATCATTCCATAGATAATTTGAGGGGACTCCTATAAGAGATGCAGCATTTAGGAACTGCCTCTATCCATTAGTGGTATGAGGGGCAATCCTGGAGTACATTTTCTATTACCCATCCTTAGATTCAAGTTGCATTTGAATATGGATAGATGAGCTTTGTTTTATTTTTATGAATAGTCTGTTCTGGAACAGTGGTAGCCTCTTTGGTATATATCCATATCTCCACAACATTCAGTTTAGATACCTGGACTGAGTAATTCCGATGCCATTTGACTTGCTGATGTTCAGTAGGTCCATCTGTATTAGATAGGAGGATACCTTGTATGCCAGATATGTCACCTGTAAGCACTCTGTAGGATACTGAGTATGGTAATAAATCTTTGAGGTGGTCCATGCAAGACCTATTGTTTAGGACTTGTATCCTTTTAAGTAAGGTATCTCTAAAGGTATTCCAATTGTTGCATGGGGCTGGACAGATACATGCCAAAGTGGACATTATACAAAATGATTGACCTAATGACAGCTTTGTAAAGGGAGATAACAACTTCTCTAGATCTAGTCACAATCAATTTGTTTATAAGCTGTGCAATATAGAAAGGCTTTCTTATGACTCTGGGCACATGTTGGTCAAAAGTTCGGTCACTGTACACACAAGTTCCCAAATGCCAAACAATTGGATCAGCTCTCAGAGGGCATTGTCATGATTTTGACAACAGTTATTGTTTGGGACAAACCTTCCTGCATGACGGTTAAGTCATTTGGTGATTCAATAACTGCTCCTAGCTTGCAGTCATCTTAAACTTAGTTGGCCAAAGCCCTTTGGTATTTCCTTTTACTTTTGAGATGAATATGCCAAACAGAAAAAGTCTTAGCACCGAACGCTGGGGGACACGCTGTGAGTCCTGCAAGTTGGCAATCCAGCTAGTGAAGCAAGTGTTTGCTCCTCGTAAATTATTCATCTTTTTTACTACACCTGAGTAGGGTATTGTTTCAAAAGGCTTGTCCAGGTCAAGGTAATGTGGTGTGAACTGTTTTACTTTCATCCATTGCTTTGGTAACAAGAGTAAAGCTTAAAATTTGCCCATGATTTTGGGCCCTTCACACTTTCCTCTGGGCTGTTTTCAAACACATTTTTTAGGGTCATGCATACATGTATGCATTCTTTGATTCACCTTCCTGATTGTATTAAATTATATTCCTTGTATAGTACAGCATCAGCTGTTAGATTGTGTTTTGAATGTCTAGTTCTGAACGGTCTAGTAAGCAATGAAACAAAATGTATGAACCAATGACAAAACTACCCACTTCAGAAAATTTCAACCATAAAAGGCCACTCAAAATTCTGTCATTACAATCCACCAATATCAGCAAATATGCAAAATCTCTGCAGAAGTAAGTCATCTAAATAATTCCATATTAAAGGGATCTCTAACTAATGAAGTGGTTGCTGCTAGGAAACAACTTTATATTTCATTGTTTCATCTACAAATAAAGTGGCTGTTGCCCTTAAAGAATAAATTGCCTATGTTACATTAAAAAATGATAAGCTAGTAATATTGCAATAGGGAATGGATGTCAAACTGATAACAGGTTCATAGTTACTAGGTAATTCCTCCAAAGAAGGACAGTCACAGGACTGCAGCATCCACTCCCTTTAAAGTTCAACACAGTACATTATCAGCAATCCATCTGCATACTGTGGGAGTAGAACCCACAGCCTTCTGCATCAAAAGCAATGCTACTACCTGTTGTGCTACTAACAATGAAAACTGATTCTGAATAAGCAGCACTAAACTTCTCTTCCCCTGAAGCTCTCAGCAAAATTTTTTATTTGTTTACCAGGAAAGTCCAACTTAGAACAAAGTCAATTGTCAGTAGAGGCCCAGGGAGAAATGCTCCAGACGCATATCTTTGGAACATGGGAGGAAACTGGAGCACCCAGAGGAAACTCATACAGACACAGAGAGGGCATACAGACTCCACACAGAAGGCACCGCAGCCAAGAATCAAACCAAAAACCTTGTGCTGGGAGGCGACAACAACCACTGCACCATCCACTTAACACAAGTGAATCTCTCAATTTTACAGCAAAAGAAATCTGGAAAAAGCCAAAATTTATCTGGGGGGGCAAAGGCCCAAAACCAGGGACACATTCTAAATATTGCTTGTATAATCTTAAAACATTGCTAAAATAATATTTTGTGTTACCATGTGTTTTCAAAAAAAAAATAGGAAGACTGAAACTTAAAGGGTTATCATTATTTAATGAATTCCATTTTCAATGATTTGTCAGAAAACCACAAATTTTAAGAGGAACAGACTAAACTCCCTGGAACACAAGTGGTGGTGTGGGTAGAGAATGCAGGCTCCTGTATCTAAGGTACATGGTTTGAGCCCAAGTAATTCTAACCACCAGCCATAAGTAACTGGGACATCACACACCCCTCTACTAGCATAATAAATAAAACAGACCTCTACTTGCATAATAAATAAAACGGACATCAGCTTTGCTACTTTTCAGCACAGCTTTGGGGGAAACCTTGGGGGAAACAGATAAAATCTTTCCAAACAAAAACATAAACAGACAACAAGAACTCCTTCTTCCACACAAAATAGAACAACTCTGTCCCCAACAAAATTCACTGACTGTGAAATAAAGGGCACAAGTAGAAAGTTAATCTTTTTATTTTCTTCTAGCGCTTCGGTGTTTCCACCTTCAAGGAATATCAAACATTGAAAATGCAAAATACATGTTCTTATATAGAAACTTCTAATTAGTAACACACACCCTGTTTCAATTAAAAAATGATACAATTATATAATAAAATCCTGTCTTAAAGTAGACATTTCCAATTAAGCTCATTATTGAACCCTGTGGGTGTCATAGTTTTATACTTTAAAATAAAAATACTTTCTTTATACAGCAACCTTTGTTTCAAAACACTTTCATCATCAAATAAACATTTCACACTTTCCAAAACAGTGCCTTTTAATAAAGACACATCACCATTATGAAATGTATTACAATGTGAAGCAATTATTTTATTTTCTCTCTTATTTTTCACATCCCTAACATGTTCCATGAACCTAATACGGAATTCTCTCTTGTCTCCCCTATATAGTAAAGTTCACAAGGACACTTAAGTGCATAAATTACCCCTTTACTTCTGCATGTATAAACCTCCCTAGGCTCAAATTTTATTCCATTTATACTATTAAATGTTTTGACAATATTTGTACAAATACTACATCTGTTACAACTAATTGTTCCCAAATTCATAACCCTCTTAGGTATACCTATTTTAGGCATTTGAAACTTTCCACATACCACCATATCTTTGAGATTTCTACCCCTTTTAAATGAGAAAAGCGGTTTATTCGGAAGAATACCTGCCAGAACTCTATCCTCTAGCAAATACTTCCAATAGTATTCTATAAGAGATCTAACTTCCTCACTCTTCACATTATACACTGAAACATAGTAAAGTGTATCTCTTCCTTCCTGTCTATTCTCATAGATACTTCTGGTATGAAACTCGTTCCTTCTAATACACAAAGGAACATCCTTTATCATACCCTTTTCCTTATTTAGTTTCACCAATGCTTGTTTCAAAATACTCGGTGCATAACCCCTCTGTAAAAACATACAATTTGTTGCCTCCAATTCCTTTTCCAAAATGTTTGATTCACTACACAATCTCGACACACGGACCAATTCACCATAAGGTAAAGCCTCTAACACATGAGGAGGGTGACAACTTGAAGCATGTAGATACTGATTACCATCCACAAACTTCCTATGTATTTTAAAATAAATATTCCCTTTTTCTGTGCCTTCCAAAATAAGGTCCAAAAATATCACCCTATTACCTTTCTGGAGTCCGTCAAATGCCAGACCAAAAGGATTCTTATGTATATCCGACATAAATTTGTCTACCTGCTCTATGCCACCTTCACAAATAAAAATCAAATCGTCGATATAACGAAAATAAAATTGTACATACCTTTTAATAAAATCTAAATTAAATAAAAATTTCTTTTCAAAAAAAGACATAAAGAGGTTCGCATACATAGGGGCAAATGCTGCCCCCATTGCTGTACCCTGTTTTTGTCTATATAATACATTGTCAAAATGAAAATAATTATTCTTTAAACAAAAATCTATCATTTCAACAACAAAACATGTTAAAGAGTTATCTTCCAAGAAAAACTTGATAGCCTCTAAACCATCCCTATGCCAGATGGAAGTATATAGGCTTTTTACATCAACCACAATCCAATACATCTCTTTTGTCCATGCCAAAGAGGAAACTTTATTTAAAAAATCTACACTATTTTTAATATAAGCCGGGGATCTAATAATATAAGGTAATAAAATCTCATGTAATACCAACCCGACATTATGTAAAAAATAATTACATGCAGAAATAATAGGTCTACCTGGTGGTTCAACCATACTTTTGTGCACTTTGGGCAGACAGAAAAAAACAGCTATTTCACTTTTACAACTGGACAATTTGTCTCTAACATCCCTTTCTGTAAAGTATCCCAATCTAACACTCCTATCCAATATTTTTCTATATTCACTTATTGCATATTCATATTTACTTTTAATGCATTTCTCATATACCTCAGTATTATTCAGGTGATCCATGCACATATTATAATACTGTAATGCATTCATAACAACTATCTTATTACCTTTGTCTGAAGGTTTGATAACTATATCAGTTCTATCACTCAGTTCTTTCAAAGCATACCATTCTTTTAAAGTTAAATTGTAAGAAACTTCACTTTTATTTATCATTATATTGTCACAAATATTCTCACAACCAAATCCTAACATAGAACCAAATTGAATAATACGTTGGTTGACAAAAGGTGGTATGAATTTATTAGACGAAGGGATGTGAGAAACATCAATTTTACAATAAGCATTATATGTATTACTATCTATATTTTCATCACAAGAAAAAAAGCTGTCCTCAGATTCATTAATTAGGGAAGTATCCTCCGAATTAGTAAAGCCCATGGAATTCTTAGAAAAATGATACTTCAAATGAATTTTCCTAACAAATCTAAAAACTTCCTGCTTAACTATATGTCCTCTAGGTAGCACCGTCGGTACAAATTTAAGGCCTAAGGCCAACACAGACATCTGTTCTTGTGTTAATACACATTGAGATAAATTTAAGATTATATTCGGTTCAGTACATACCTTATTTTCTGAACCTCTTATTGAATTGTTGTCCATTCCCTGGTCCCTGCTGAAAGTCCGCCTGGTAACCCCTAACCGAGTTACCGGCGTTTGTCCCAAAGTTTCTGTTGCGTTTTTGTCCTTGCTGCTGCTGTTGTTGATTGTAGAAAGACCCCCTTTGATTCCGAAATGTCTGCACAAAAGCCGCCGGCTGTTGTGGTTGGGGTAATTCTGGAAACTCGATGCTTACATCCGAACGATTCTCCTCTCCCGATGAAATGAAGGAAGAAGAAGGCGTGCTCTTAAACCTTACGCGCTGACGTTTCCCTCGATTACCAGCCTTCCGATTGGAGGAATACGTAAAAGCCATTCCTGCCTCATAATCGTTGATGTCCCACGAAAGCTTTGATTTCTTTTGTTGAATTATTTCAGCTTCTAATGAAAGCAACTTCTCATTGGTTTTATCCAAAAAAGCTTTCATATTATTGAGATTAACAGAGTCACCTATGGTCTCTGATAACGAAACCAACTCCTGTTTTAGTTTCTGATGTTTCAACTGATCTCTCTCCAGCAAAATATGCAGCCACTCAATGACACATTTGTGAGCAGATTTGAACCATCTATCTTTGAATTGCTTGTCCAAAGAGCAGTTCAAATCAAAAGGTGTACTGGGGTTTTTAACAAATCTTAACCCCTTAGGTGTAATATCGAGGTCAATGTATCTTTGTAGCCCCAATATATTGAAATGAGTTTTTGTCTCTCTCCCCAACTTCTCATATTTTTGACAAAGTTCTCTTATGTCCGAAGGTATACCATGAAACTTTTGTCCCACAGAGTTAAAAGGATCACAAACTCTCTTAGTCCTTTCTTTAAGATATAAATCAAAAATATGGGTAGTACCCATATTCCCATGTCGATTATCCATGGATGAACCAGGAGCTGGTAAGGAACCATTGAAATAATGTTCAATAGTTCTATGAGAACCTAACTGACCGTTAGGTCCCCCCGCTGCACCTGATAGAAGTACCGGATCCTCTCGAAACACCCGAGGTACATCCAGGTTGGGGTCAGAAGCCATACCCAACTATAAAGACAACAAGAACTCCTTCTTCCACACAAAATAGAACAACTCTGTCCCCAACAAAATTCACCGACTGTGAAATAAAGGGCACAAGCAGAAAGTTAATCTTTTTATTTTCTTCTAGCGCTTCGGTGTTTCCACCTTCAAGGAATATCAAACATTGAAAATGCAAAATACATGTTCTTATATAGAAACTTCTAATTAGTAACACACACCCTGTTTCAATTAAAAAATTATACAATTATATAATAAAATCCTGTCTTAAAGTAGACATTTCCAATTAAGCTCATTATTGAACCCTGTGGGTGTCCATGCACTTTTGAGTTTGAATTTTCATTGCACGCATGGGTCTGATCAGGATTGCAGCAGCAGGTTCTGCACACTTTTGTGTTTGAATTTAGGTTGCATGCATAGGTCCGCCTATAGGTCTTACAGCTGTAAAAGTGTGGGGGGGTGCTCCTTCCCCCTCCCTCTATGGTTCCGGCTCCTATGACTACAGTGCATAGCCTAGGGAATGACAGGTGTGTATTTGTAGAAATATAAACATGTTTGACCTTATAGTTATGAGCAACTATGCAGCCTACTATATATGATGCAATTACTCCAAGATGCCTATTCAAACGCAATAGGCAGAAGGTACATACCAGAGGCAGTGGTCCTACAACTAAAAAAAAAACCTGAAAAACTGAATAAAACAACTCCACAGAACATTCCCAAATCGAAGGATCTAAACACACTTGAAGTCCCGACACAATATTAGTATAAAACCACTCGATAAATGAATTTATTTCAGAATACAAACTGAACAAACAGTGCCACTCCCCAATCATTTGTATATAAGCTCCTGTGATTATCTTGATCACCTGATTACAAATACTTTCTAAAAAACGTTAGTATGCATCTTATTAAAACTTATACTAGTTATAACTCATTCCCTGTCAACTGTTCACAGTAGAATCCACCATTGTAAGTTCATGACTATAACCACCATGTAATGTTATATCATACATTCAACCATTGATAAGTTAGTTTTACATGTTTTTGATGCAATCAATATACATTTAATATTTATTTTCAGTAATTCTGTTGTGTCATATTAATTAAAAAAAAACACTTAGATTTATGTATCATTTCATAGGAGTTTTATAGTAAGAACAGATGTTTATATACATGCTTATTATGAGTTCATTTAATATTATGCTTATGTTAATATTTCTGTTTATGTAATTTTGACACCGATGGCTAAGTTAAATCCAAATATAGTAGGTCCAATGTGGACCAGTTTAGTTACCGAACGTGCAGAAAGGTTTTTCATGAAATTTGAAATACGATTTTGTCAGCTGTTATTTATACTATTTCTAATCCATTATGAATACGTATTGAATCAAGCTATATTTCAGAGCGAGACACTAGTCCGACTAGTATGTACTAGTTACAAAACAGAATTGTGATTTATGATCTATTAACTCTCGAAACTCAGAGTACATTCGGTCCACAGGAGACGGACCTTCTTTTGCGGCTGGGAGGAATTGCCGTTCTTACAGAATTGAAATAGTGTTTGCTAATAGAAACATATTGTATGTAATTCATGAAGTACAGATATAACATTACATGGTGGTTATAGTCATGAACTTACAATGGTGGATTCTACTGTGAACAGTTGACAGGGAATGAGTTATAACTAGTATAAGTTTTAATAAGATGCATACTAACGTTTTTTAGAAAGTATTTGTAATCAGGTGATCAAGATAATCACAGGAGCTTATATACGAATGATTGGGGAGTGGCACTGTTTGTTCAGTTTGTATTCTGAAATAAATTCATTTATCGAGTGGTTTTATACTAATATTGTGTCCGGACTTCAAGTGTGTTCAGATCCTTTGATTTGGGAATGTTCTGTGGAGTTGTTTTATACAGTGCTACTACAACTGGCATACCATTTTCAAGAGATAGGTGTACTGGGTTTTATGTGTAATTCTGTCATATACACTGTCATATTTATACATCACAGGTGTGTTGTACTGGCAACATTACCTAGATGTAGGGGATGTGCATATTATACTGGGCATGGGTTATCTGTGCATTTTGTTGCGAGTGTGTGTGTGTTGCTCATGGATCAGAGATGAGAAGATGTGGGACATGTAGGTTCATAGGTAGGTACTAGGCTATCTGCCCAAAGGCATTTATAAGCCTAGCCAGAATGTTTTGGCTTTCGCCAACCCCTTAGATTAGTTCCCTGTGCCTCTGTCTAGCAGAGCCACTAAAGTGATCCCCGGGGTAACCTTTCCATTTCCCATCCACTCATCAAGGTTTCTCTTGAAGAGTGCTAGTGAGGAGCTCTGCCTAATGTAGATTGGAATCTTGTTCCAAAGCATGGGAAGTCTCTGGGACAGGAATCTATCCCACCAAGACGTCCTATTTATTGTTGTGGTGAGGTTTAGATCCCTAGAGCGTGTGGATCGAGGGGATAAGGTTTTCTTTAGGTGGAGCATGTCCATCAATTCTGGGTTGGACATGGCCTTATATGTCAGGCAAAGATCACCTCTGAGAAGGCGGTATGCAACCGAGTACAGCTGGAGTTTCTTCAATTGAGTTGCATAGGGCATCTGTTTGAGGCCAGTGATCCTCTCTGTGAGGTACATCTGTGGTCTTTCCACCTGTTGCAGGTGTCTTGTAAGGTACATCCCAAATGGGACATTATACTCTATGATGGGTCTGATGAGTGATGAGTAGAGGGGCACAATGACCTCTTTTCATCTGGATGCAAACCCTTTTGTGATTAGGCGGGCCACATAGAAGGATTTTCTAATCAGTTTGGCAATGTGATTATCAAAGGAGAGATTACTACCTACTTGGGTCCCCAGATCCCTTATTATGTTTTCTGTATTTAGGGGACAACCACCTATGTGGTAGTTTGTGGGTACTTTGCTATTTCCAAAGGGAATAACTATGTACTTTTTGGCATTATCTTGAGGCCATGATTTTGACACCAGGGATTCATTTCAGTGAAACCCTTTTGGAGGATGTCTGTGTTAGCCGGTGAGTTAATTATAGCACCTAGTTTGCAGTCGTCTGTGAATTTGGTCAGCCATAGTCCTCCTTTGCTTGTCTGTACCTCTGAGAAGTATATGCCGAACAGGAGGGGTCCTAGGACTGAGCCCTGGGGAATGCCACTTGTAACCGGTTTAGAGTCAGACCTAGCTCCTGCAACTCTCACCATGTGGGTTCTGTCCATGAGCCAATTGGCAACCCATCTTGTGACACAGGGGTTTATGTTCAGGCTGGTGAGCTTGTCTATAATACCAGAATGGGGAATGGTGTCGAAGGCCTTTGCAAGGTCTAGTTAGGCTGTGTGTATAACCTTTCCCTCGTCTATAGCCTTGGTAACGTTCTCAAAGAAGTCCACCAGGTTAAGGAGGCATGATCTGCCCATAACAAAGCCGAACTGGGTAGGTCCAGTGTTTGGAGGTTTCCAATGTCTCTGTTAATGAGTTCCATAATGATGCACTCCATAGCCTTGCAGACCAAGCTAGTCAGGCTTATAGGGCAATAGTTCCTGGGGTCTGTCATGGCTCCACCTTTGTGGAGCGGAATAACTGTTGCTGTGCACCACTCTATGGGTACGTAGCCTGTGAACAGGCTGAGTTTGAACACTGTGTTTAGGTGAGGGATTAATTTGTCTTTGAGCTCATGTAGGACGCAGCCTGGGACACTGTCTGGTCCCACTGATGCTGTGTTTTTGGCTTTGGAGAGGGCTATTTTAACCTGAGTGTCTGAGATTTCAGGGGCTCTACATTCTTCTGGTATGGTTATGGGCCCTTTTGGGGATGAGAGGGGGTGAAGTTTGCACTGAACCTGTCTGCCAGGATGTTGGCAATATCGGTTGGTTCAGTGTATTTTGTGCAATTCTGCACCAACTCCGAGCAGATCTGAGCATTGCCACTTAGATTCTTGACATAGCTAAAGAATGCCTTGTGGTTATTAGTTTCCTCCTTCTATTGTATAGCTTGTTTATGGCAGGGGTCCACCAGACTGGTTTCCTTTTCTTGGAGGAGTGAGTCTTGGTTTTGCTTGGGATAGCACAATCCATGCATTCTTGTAGGTGCCCATAGAATGCATTAGTAGAGGATTTTGCAGCTTGGACAGCATTATCCTTTAGCATGGGGGCTTTGAAACTTTCCACCTCCGTCTTAAGTAACAAGAAGTTTGCTTTTGAAAAGTTTTTCATGGTGGTTTCCTTGTCCGGGGGTGGAGGCAGAATGTGGATATCCAAAGTGATTTGTTTATGGTCAGATCTAACCAGCGAGGGGTTGACCTCCAGTGTGGAACACTGGTCACCCATGTTGGTGATGACCAGGTCCAATATGTTGTCACCTCTCGTGGGAGTGTTGACCAGTTGTTCCAGGCATTTGAGTTTATAAATTCTAGGAAATGTTGGGCAAGGGAGTTAGTACTTGAGTAGTTCTCCCAGTTAATGTTTGGGTAGTTGAAATCACCCAATATTAGGGTGTTTGGTAGGACCTTTATATTACCCAGTGTTTTCAGAAATGTGGAATGGGGTTCCTGGGACATGATGGGTGATCTGCAGGAAGCTACAATTTGAATTGCAGTTTTGCCCATTGTTAGTTGCACGTGGATAATCTCTGAAGCATTGTGCTGTGCCACTAACCTGGAGGTGTGGGTATCCTTGATGAATATGGATACTCCTCCGCCTTTGGTATGTCGGACCAGGTTCTGTGGCCAAAATGTATTGTATGAGTTGTAGCCTGGTAGTGCTGGGGTGCTCTCTGGAGCCTTAAACCAGGTTTCTGTTACTGCACATATATCGATTTTCTCCATACTGAGGAGTGACTCAAGTGCATGCATTTTGAGGTTTAGACTTCTGGCATTGAGTAGTATTACCCTCAGATTTTTGTTACTTGTGCTATTTACAGTGGTGGGTTTGTCTTTTGAGCCTTACCTAAAAAAGGCAATATGGAGGTGGCAAGAGCCTTGGCCAGTATACGAAAACCTAAGAGTGACAGGTGCAAGCCGTCTCTAGAGAAGCAACGTGGCTTGTCACGCATGTCATCCCAGGCAGACAGACACTAGATCCCCACTGAATGACACCATAAACTTAGCCAAGTATTGAAATTGATAATTTTTTCTTTATACCATGGTATCATTCTTGGTGAGGGCAGAATGCAGTTCAGGGTCAGGGTCATACCGGCCTGGGCTACGTGATCAGAGAGCTCTTCCATGTCTCTTTTCATGTAGTCCAGGGAGGTACAGCTCAGGTCATTCACACCAACATGGACAATGACAGAGTCATATTTGTACTTGTTCTGGAGTGACCTGAGTGCTTGTGTTATGTGGCGGATCCTGTCACCCGACAGGCAGCTAACAGTAACCTTCTCCTTATTCAGCCTAGTGAGTGGGACATCAGTGTGCCTGACTATAGAGTCACCTATTACTAGTATGGTGGGTATGTTATTTTGCCTTGAGGGCTGTGATTGCGTGGCACACTGGTTTTGTGAAGTATCTGTTTCATGGTTTGTGCTGGGGGTGGAGGTTGCTTGGATGTCTGCTTTGGAGGGCTCTGTAGGTTTTGCAGATTTTTATTTAGAGCCTCTGAGTATGTTTTCATGTATTTACGTGTGTTTTTTACCGGTGCTGGTTTAATGGGTCTATGTGAGACTGGTGGTGTGATGCCAGTATTTCCCTTCTCCTCTTGACTGTCTGATCCAGCCTTGGGTTGAGAGAGCTTAGCCTCCAGTTTGACTGTATAATTGCATCTCTTGCATGTATTAGTGTTTGGTGGTAGGAGAAGAGGGCTGTTTGTGTACATGAGGCAGTGGTTGCATTGCCTCAGAATGCCCAGATTCACCAGTTGGACTGGAGAGTACACCTGAAACTGCCCTTTGGACATGCCTGGATAGGTACAGTAAACTGTTTTACTGAATGTCTAGTAAGGTCGAATAGAGAGCCCTGTCCTTCTGTAGTGCTAGGGTTTATAAGTGCTTACTATGAGTTTTGAGCAAGTGCCGGGCTGAGAAATGAATGGCTTAAGTGCTTAAGTTGAAAGTTTGTCTAGTTCCAAGGGAAAAATTGAAGAGGAGACTTTGTGGAGCTGGGAATAGTTATACCCTAGCTAACTGGCACTGCCCGACGCACAAAACCAGGCAAATGCGGTTTTGATAGCAGGAAAATTAAAGAGATAGAAATTAGCCCAAAATGGCCAATAAACTACTACTTTCTGACCTGAAACCACTCCTCCAGAGACAGATAGGCTGCTCAAAGCTCCCCTCTCTGACAGGTGAACAGAGAAACTTCCTTCTATCCAAGTAAGGTATGGGCAAACACAGAGATCTGTAACACAGTCCTGAATTCAGCACTAATCTGAAAACTGGACTATACTAGCCTAGAAAGGCAGAAAACAGGTATATATTTTTTTTCAGAAAAAAAGCAGATACAATACAAAAAACACTTTAAATGTGCATAAAAAGGTGTTTATTGTTATATATCTCAGTTCAGAGTTGTTGTCAATGCCCCTAGTAATAAAGTAGGAAGAAACACAAATACAGTAAAAGCAGATGAATAAAGTGCAAATTATATATATATATATATATATATATATATATATATATATATATATATATATATATATAAAGCAATAGAAAACAAACAATCTGATTTAAACAAGTTACCCAATTAACCAGAAAAAAACTCAAAACTGAACCCTGTTCCAGCTGTCTTCCATAAGACAAGTTCTAACTGCACACTCCTGCTACTAGGGTGCAGGGGAACCTTCTCCATAAAAGATGGCCTGGATCAGTGCTCAAGTTATACAAACAAAGCTAGATTCAGTGGGCCTGAATCTGGTCCTATGCTACAGCAACAAGGCACACCAATTTCAGAAAGAAACAGTTCAAATAAGCAGGCACAATAAGCCTGTGACCAGAAATTCCCAGCTCAGAAGGGCAGAATCCAGCCTATCCTCCCACAATAGTGCAGACCACAAACCTTCTTAATGTAGAATAAATGGCCTGAAGCCCAAGTGCTTAAACCAGAACTAATATACTTATAGAATAGCAGACACTGAGCTTTCAATCATCAATTCCCAGCTTAGAAGGATGTAAGCTACCTGTTCTGCCACAACAGTGCAGACCACAAACCTTCTTAGTGTAAAACAACCGGTATGAAGCCCAAGTGCTTAAACCAAAAGACTTAGTATAACAGTTACAATTTAATCACGCTACTACCAAGCAGCAATAAGTGTAGCAGAATAAATAAAATTGAGTACTTTTAAGAAGAGGCAAAAGCAAAATAAAGAAGGAGGAAACACAAATACAGTAAAAGCAGATTTTTTTTTTTTTTTGTTAGTTAAGTGCAAGGAGAGAGGAAGGAAGAACCTAAGTTGGTTGGCCTTCTCAAATCTTCTTTCTGTATTATGTAGAGTGAACTCTAGACTCAGAATATGATCTCACTGTATTCAGTTAAGTGAGCAAATGAGATGGACTCAGGAGTAGTGTTCAAATAGAGACTTACAGGAGGGGCGGGCAATTCCAGAGCGACCAACACTAACACCAAAACAAGAACAGGGAGGGTGGGTAGGAACAAACAAGAAGAAGAATAAGTACAGTTGTACAGATTACAGAGATATTAAATCAAAATGCAGACAAGAAATGAGAATAAACACTTATCATTTCTCAGTATCACAGCTGGCAGTAGGTCAATCTCTCCCTGCAGCAGCCTGAGCAACAGGTATAACTGATTTAAAACACAGGACAGAAACCAAACAATACAGATGCAGGAATACTTTGGCCAGATTAAACTAGTTCTGAAAGCTTACTGCTACTAAGAAACAGACAAGGCCTCCAGACAAAGGATTTCACTACAACTGAGGTCAACACTAAGAGAATATACAGCTATAACACACAAGAAGAAGAATAAGTATAGTTGTACAGATTACAGATGTATTAAATCAAAATGCAGAATAAGTACAGTTGTACAGATTACAGAGGTATTAAATCAAAATGCAGAATAAGTACAGTTGTACAGATTACAGAGGTATTAAATCAAAATGCAGACAAGAAATGAGAATAAACACATCTTTTCTCAGTATCACAGCTGGCAGTAGGTCAATCTCTCTCTGCAGCAGCCAGAGCAACAGGTATAACTCATTTGTTATGCAGTTGTGGATCCTTATCTGTATGAGTCTGTGTGGATTACCATACATAATAGTGCAGGTGGTAATGTACTGCTTCTGTCTTACTTCTCACAGGTGAACAGGGGGGGTTGGAGTCTTGCCCCTCACAACCTGATGTCAGTGTCTCATCGGACTCTAATGATGATGGTGGCCATAGTAAGGCACAGGTGGGGTTGTCAGTGGCTGAATGTTTCCCAGAGGTTGACATCCCTCTTCTGCCCCCATTGTCCCCACACACAGTCAGTATATACACACATACCCAGTTACCAGAGGCCAAAGATATTGGACAGTCAGAAGGTGGTGACATAGTACAGGACAGTGTGAGAACTATGGCATCAGTGAATGTAGACACAGGCCATAGCCAGAAATCTGGCGAGGTCCCACACAGGCAGATTGACAGGGGTACTCCTGTTGCAGGTGTCATATTGCGGGTCACTCACCACATGTTTCTGGCTGTCATGGAGGCACAGGCACAAGCTAAACACAGCACCAGCCGGGTGCTTAGGGTTACGGATGCAGTAGAGTTTGACATCGAGACTGCCTCCACTGCATTGGTGATGCCATGGAATGTTTCACTGATGTAGTGGTGGACAGACAGTGGGCTGAAACAGTGTCTTTCTTTGAGACGCACATCTGTGCAGGAACATGTGGTTAGGGCTGGGCTTCAGGCACATGGATGTAGGCCAGCAACAACATCTGCTGGGAGTTCACATGGCCGTGCACACTCACATTCCTGTAGTGGCAGTACCTCCAGCACTACAGAGGGAGGTGTGCTGTACCACACCACAAAGTGGCAGGCCATGGGAATGTGTGGTCCTGGGTGGTCCCATGGGAGACACAGGCCCAGCAGACAGCAGTCACTGTCAGGTACTAGTACCACATGTGACCTTGGGCATGGGGGTGCCCGTGCTACTCCTGGTGAAACCAGTTCCTGTGTTCATGACCAGAGATGGTGAACTGTCCACTCTACCATGTACAGTCCACAGCTGTACACCATACACATGTGTAGGGCTAGCACTGAACTTGACTATGTACATGCACACACTCTAGCACCACTGTCACATGCAGGTCACCTATAGACACACACAGCACCTGTCCATGGCCCATGTAACCAGCACCCCTTCCTGACTCAAGCACATGCTGTCAACTGTTTGGCACAGTCTAGGTGACACCCTCATGCCACACCCTTTTCATGTGATGATACCTGTGCCACATCCCTGCCATCCATGTGGCAAACTGCATATATGTGTCTGATGCACAGGGTGATTATATAACTTTACATCTGTTTGTGTAATGCAGTAGTGTTATGCCATGGCAGTTGTTGTTGATCACAACAGGTACTGTATGCTGGTATGTGTCAGGACTACACATCAAATGTTGTGTATCTTTGTTGCTTGATGGTACACTGGCCATAGTGTTACAGAATGAATGGTGTGTCATGGAACTGTGTATGTTTTTGTCTCAGAAGTCTGAGTGGTTCAACTGTGGATACATGGTGGCAATATAGCAGGACAGGATGACAAGGTAACACAATAGAGATATGATGTCAGCAAGGTATGCCAGTATATGTGCATGGCTCCCTTGATGCATATGTGTAGAACAGTGTGTCAGTGACAATGAGGACAGTCAGCATCATCATGCTTTCATACCTTGTGACATACTCTACTACCCTTGATACAGGTCACCTGGATAGTCTGCAGATACAACTGTAGATGGTGGTGGACATCAATTATGCTTATGTAGAGGAGGGCAATTTAGGCCCAGTGGCTAGTCACAGGGCCATAAAATGCATAACCAATGCACAGGGGTAGGCCACATGGGATGTCTCTAGTGCTGTCAGGGGACCTATTTACACACACACACACACACACACACACACACACACACACACACACACACACACACACACACACACACACACGTTAGATTCTGTGAGATTAGAACCCCTACCTATCTACTATTACATACTATAGCATGCAGTACTTAGCTGTTTATGCGATAATACACTGCTAGCTAGTGCTCTTAAGGTGGATGACATCAGCAGGCATCGGTAGAAGAGGGAATTTAGAGGCCAGCAGCCAGTCACAGGGCCAACAAATGCATACCGGTGCACGGAGATAGTCCATATGGGCATGTCCATAGTGCTGTGAGGGAATATATTGATACACACACACACAGAGTTGGAGGATGTGAGATTAGAACTCCTACTTATCTACTATTACCCACTATAGCTCACAGTACCTATCACATGCACCACAGATTATGTCTGTTATATATGTTGATGCAGGCACAGTACTTGTTGAGTATGCAAAGTGGCCTTATGTCAGACAGCATGTGCGGCCTGCAGAGTGATAGTGGTTGGTACTGTTATAGTACTGTTATTGTATCTAGTGTCCTATGTGTGGTATACCTGGTAATATCCCTGCTATGTGTGTACACTTATCAGTCTGGCCATATGTGGCTGTTTGCAGTTTGATAAGCAGACATGTGGGCAGGGACAATATGGCCTGCCTAAGGAATGCATTGCACCCATTGTACATTACAATACCTACCTATGTCTGTCTGCAGGGTGACAGCCCACAGGCTCAGGGGTCTGTGGGTGAGTGGATTATGTACTGTTGCAGTCTTGGTCTTGTGCCATTGGACAGCTGTTGTGATGTGTATGTGCAGATTACCCCAGCATTCAGGGGGTATGTGGGAACATTTGTACATCCCTGCCCATGTCTATATCAATGTGTATAACAGGGTTATTGCCTTAAATGTGGTTGTGTGTCAATAATGTAAATGTGTTCTGTAGAAGTATGTGGGATGTCTATGTATCATTGTACTTTATATAGCTATATATACTTTTTGTTATCATCTATATATATATATATATATATATATATATATATATATATATATATATGTGTGTGTGTGTGTGTGTGTGTGTGTGTGTGTGTGTGTATGCCACATACTGATAGAGACACAAATCAAGCATGAGGAGATAGGGAGAGACAGATATGCATACTTTGTGCAGCAGAGGCAACAGACTTGGGCTCAAGTTAGCTAAGTGTAGAAGCATACCCAGTGTGATTGTCAGTACTTACAAAGTGACTCCAGGCCAGAGCTACCTGTATTCCAGTCTGGTATTATTGTGTGCTGTAGGCCATTGGCTGCTGCACCCGTTACCACAGTACTGCAGTTGCCTGATATTGTCCAAGGCATTGCCTGACTGTTTGCTGAACTTAATATGTGAGTCAAGCTTCAGAACTGTAGAGAGCTTCATAGACTGTCCAGACTCTTGCTGCATATTTTTGGCCTGTTTCACATAACATTGTTGTTTTCTGGCAAATTAGTGGCAAATCAGTCAAGACTGAAGTAAATTAATAATGACAGATACGTGAGTTTCAGACTCCATACACATCAGGAGAGTCATGCGAATGCAAGACCTGTTATGCTATCCACATTCTACTTTTGTAAGGGCAAATATTTAAAATCTGTCCCAAGTTGTGGGCCTTTTATTCACTTTATTTGGCAAGATTTCCTGCTGTAAGAGGTTGAGAGGTATGATGTGACTGGGGTACATGATGAAACACCACACATAGGGTGACAGTCCGCATACCTCTCCATGTACATGTTTTTGCAGAATGTCCAGCATTTCGCTTCATATCTCTGCTCTGTTCCTTATACATTTTTGGTTTCCTGGTGCCATACTGTACATAGGTTGCTGACTTGTACCTACTGACACATTTAACTGATGGCCTTTACATCCTGCAGCTAATCTGACCTGTTGCAGCCTGCTGTTAAACTATCCATCTGCTAGGTTACTCAAAGCATGTATAATGTCTGTCTGTAGGTATGTCCCTTTGTGCCCCCATTCACTCTGGCTTTGTCCAGCTTTCTTGTAGTAACAGATTGAGGGGTTCTGACAGTCTGTGGGACTGCCACCATCTGTGTAACTCACATACAAAAGATGCTGGATGCTGCCAGATTTGAACCATCAACACCATCACACATGGTACTGTCCCTGGCCCACTGAGCCACACCAACCACTGGACAGAGAGGTTTCCTCCCTCACATTATCAACAAGATAGAATTGCCTGGTCTGCTGGTATATTATTGCAGACTTACTGTTACAGCAGTTGTATGACAACACTGATGTGTTCGGGGTAGCAGCTGAACAGCCTATGCTTTGCTGGCATATATAGTCATGCGACTTGTCCTGTGACCCCACTGTTTGCATCTCCCTGAAATACTGTTGTGGAGTTTCCAGTCACATGGCCTAGTGGCTATTATGTGCCACATACTAGTGAACAGAGTATCTGTTGTCCCAAGTGACTGATAGATCTCTACAAGTAGCCCAGTAACCCACTAAAAATCTCTGCAAGTAGCCAAGAAGCACACTATATATAGCCCATTATATTCCCTTGCATACATGCAGCAGGTCCATACATATGCTACCATATTGTATTACCCCTTACAAGTGGTGTACAGGAGAGTGTCTTACCTTGTAAATGCAGCAGTTGATAGACCTGCAGTTTAAGGCTGACTCTGTCTGATGTAGGCAATCCACAGCCAATACATGGTGAGGTACAGGTTGTGTGGCCTGGCTGGGATCATTTTTACTGATATGTGTGTGAGTTGGAGCACAGTGTCAGTCCCTAGGGCCCTGGGTTGTCAGTGCATGTGCTATGTGTTGTCTCTTGGCCAAGGCCAGGGAATATTGGACATGCTTACATCTGCCTACAGGGACAGCCTCAAGGGGTTCCTCCTCCGAGTCCCCCTGTGGGTGCAGCAGTGGTGATCTAGGCACTGGTGGGGGGGGGGCTGTGTATCCCTTCACTTTTCTGATCCTGCTGCAGCTGTTTCCACAGGATCATATTGTGTATCATGGCACATACTGTGAACATATGCGCACATGTGGCTGGAAAGTACTGCAAGGCTCCACCAGATATATTGAGGCACTGGAACTGCGACCTCAACAGCCCAAACACACACTCTGTGATGTTCCTGGTTTGTGCATGTGCCTCATTATGGCATTCTTCGGTGGGTGTGTGCATTTCTGATGGGTGTCCTCATCCACAGTTCTAGTGCATAGGCAGCATCCCCAATTAAATGGCTGTGTGTGATGTCATCCCTAGCAAACATCTGGTACAGCTGTAATATGTACCAGCTATGGGAGTTGTGATAACTGCCAGGGCTATCAGCACACACATTCATGATAATGCCCTGGGCATTGCACATGACCTGGCCGTTGATGGAGTGATACCTCTTGTGGTTGATGTAGATTCTACCCTCTTCACTGGGTGGTGCCTTGATGTGTACATGTGTGCAATCTATGGCACCCTGTACGTTACATGGTAGGAGAGTCACATACTGCTGGCCCTCTCTTCAGTGGTGTTGTGAAGATAAATGTGCTCATTGGCCTGTTGTAGCATGGCATCCAGGAACTGGTGAAGTACCCCAGAAGCAGATGCCTGTGAGACCCACATCATGTCCCCAGTTGGTCTTTGGAAAGTACCTGTAGCTAATATCCTAAGGGCTACACATACCTTTGTTTCCACTGGGATGGGTTCCCCTCTGTTGGCTCTGGGTCTGAGTTGAGGGCAGCAGAGCTCACTGAGTTGTTGTAGTATGTCCCTGTCCACCCTGTAGTGCTCTACAATCTCCAGCTCATGTAGCTCCTGGTAGGTTACCCTGGGCCTGAACACTCTTCTCTTTCTCAGTCTTAGCCTATGGTCCACAGCAACAGCAGCTGCATTGACCTCAGCATCTAGCACATACATATGTAGCAGGCCTGCAGCAGTCCCTAGCATTCTCTAGGTCAAAATTCCTGTCTGTACTCCAATGGAGCAGAGTATGCGGACAGAATCAGATTGTAGAGTGTATGCATACTTTATAGTGCTCTGCTGTAGGAGTAGTCTGTGTGATTGGCTAGCTTTGATGCATTCCACCTGCCAAGTACATCATTAAGGGGTTTAATGGCCCTAGTTTAAGTGAAATAGGGCTCATCAGTAATTAATTTATCATTGGCTTTCTCAGCCAATTTTTTTTTTTTTTGACAGCCTTCCTTGCTGAGCACTGTGGTGCGCTGCCCAAAGCCACACCTCAGAGATAAACAAAGCTTAGCAGTCAGTAGACACATCCCCATGGAAGGTCATGCTAAGCATGGCTGAGTGCTGCTCAAACATATTCAAACCTTCTGAAACATACATCCCTAAGGTAAACAAAACTGAACAGTCACCAGACACACACCCCTGCTGAGCAGAGCAGCATGAAGTGCAAACAGGTGCCGCTGAGCTCCAATGAGATTAAAAGTTTGCGGACACAGCCCTTTTTGATGTCAGCCACCTCTTTTCTGGACACCAACATGGTTCTGTGCCTACACAAATGGGATCTGTAGACACAGATACCCATTTGTGCTATTCAGTAACCTCAGCTCATTTGCATACAGATCCGTGCACAGTAACTGGTAACTACAAGGATTCATGCCCTGCCTCATCAGCAACCATAGCAGTCTTACACTGTATATTCTCCACACAGGGTCCTCTAATGCATTACTGTTACATACTCACAAATTCTGTCTTTTTACAATTTTTTTTTATTTTTTTCTTTCCATATGACATGTTTGCTCACTGCGGTGTGCCATGCAAACATACCCGGGGTATTGAATGAATGATCTTACATTATTTTCCATATGGTTTTGGACACACAGTGATTACTTTTGCACATATATGTGTCCTCTATACTATTTCTGCCACTGTAACTACACTTTTACAGCCCCTGGTCTCATTTTTACTTCCTGTCCATGTACATTATGGGCACCAAAATAGGGTCTGCATGACTGCCTATCTGCTTGCTGGATCACTCTGCCTTCCTAATTTGCATGCATTTCAACTGCTTATGAGGTGATTTGCATAATACAGACATTTCCGTGTTCGCACACTCATGCACACCCCTCTGCACCATTTACTGGAACGTACATCTGCTTACTTCCATGTAATCACCGTACCACTAGGCCTACATGGAAAATATGTCCATTTAGACTTTATTACGTTCCCCCTTGGAATTAGCAGGTAATAGCGAAAGTCTTTGGGCAAAAGGCGAGTAGTTCTTATTGTAAACAAGGGGTCATAGGCAATGTTCAGGGGATGGAGGTACACAACAAGAGAGGTAGATGTTAGCAGTCTGTGTAACACATGATAATAAGTGGATGGTAGAGTTGATCTGTTGGTTGAACAGTGATGATCTATGAATATTTGAGATGTTGTTTATGAAGCTGGGGGAATGGTGAGGCAAGAGAATTTGAAGGTGTTGTTACTATCTGGAAATGGGCGATGGATTCTTAATGAGATAGGCAGTGTGGCATAGCACAATATCATAGCTGATATCAGAAATTTTTAATGGAGGACATGAGAAGAAGCAATTTGCATGATGTATAGAGAAAATGTTAAGAGGAAAAAAAACACAATTTACATTTCCTATAGATGACTGAAGACAGATTGAATTTCTGATGATTGAAAGTTGACATGGGATTTAGAGACTGTTAGGCTAAAAAAGCAATATTTAACAGACTGCGTACTTGGGGAAATTATGGTATCAGAAGACAACGGAGAACATGAGTAGATGGAAGATGAGTGCATGCAAGTGCAGTGGGGAGGACTAGATGATGTATCTGGAAAATGTGACAGAAGGGACAATAACGGATAACACAGGGAAGGAGGAGGAGGAGGAAGTGAATAAGAAATTGATACAGGACAACCTAAAACTTGAGTCGAATTGAAATGTTATTAGGCAGATGCTGAGAACAGACGAAGGAGAAAAAAACAATGCAAAGAAGTGGGAAAAGAAGTTAAACTATTAGGTCCTACATAAAAGGGAGGTCAATATGAGAAAGAATTCCTAGGCAAGGCTAAGGCAGTCGAGTTAAAAATAAAATAAACACTGAAATGATGGGAAAGGTACATACAGAGATGGATAGGAAGAAGATTTGTGGTGGGGTCAAGGGGACATTTGGGCTAAATTCTTGATCTGAAAATAATGATTAGAAGTCAAGAAAACAGTGAATGTTAAATGGAGAGGCTCACTGACTGAAAGTTAAAGCACACTTGACTATCATAGCAACTTGTTCCACAGGGTGATAAGTTTACGAGTACCTACTGTGCTAATGATCTCTGAAGACCTTCAGAAGCCTAGCTATGCATTCCCAATGTGTTTCTAGACATAGTATTTTAAGTATGCTTAAACCAGATCTCTTTGTATGATAGGTAGGAATAACTCAGGTACAGATAGACATTTATATGCTACCCTTTTCCATAAGGAGTAGAGGTGCCAACCAAGAGGTGACCTTACAGTTTCCCATTCACTCATCCAGATTATGCTTAAAAAGAGTAAGAGTTTAGTCTCTCTATGGATTCCTTCTGCTTTGGACAGTCATTTGCATATTGTTAGATGCAAATCCCAAAAGCCTCAAATGAGAAAAAAATGGGACTAATAGAGAATAAAGGTCAAATGTCAAATGACAGTAAGGCAAACTAACAACGGGAGTCCCCTACATGGAACCTAATAAACTGTCCATGAGTTTTGTGAGCAGAGGATAGAAGGTAAGCATTATTTTTACCCAGAGATAGTAAAAAAGTATTCTCCATCAAATGGGTAGGGCTTTTTGTTGAGAAATGGAGGTTGAACTGAAGAAGAAGCAAAGCATGTGGTGTTGCCAGTGGAAACTATCTCCCTACTCATCTGATGAAAAAAGATACCAGCTGCTTGTGAATTAAGTGAAGCCTTTCCTAAGGGTGGAGAATTTTGGACAAAGGACAGAAGACAAGGGATCTTTCATACATTTTTAAGCTACTTTTGTTTGGTTGCTGCTTTTGTTTCTTGCATTTGTTCTACTTTTGTTTACATTGTAATTTCAGTTTGTGTTGTTGGACTGTGCTTGTCTTCCATAAAAAAATCAAAATATAGATGGAAAATTTTTTGAATATTGAATGATGAAGGAGTGAAGCATCTGTTTGATATACTCAGTCATTTTGCCTTTTTTATTCTTTAAAAATGTTTTACAAAGATGACAAAAATTAAGTGAAGCATCCAACAGATGACACATATTCTGGGAAATGTTATGTTCTCATCTAGGCATGCCTGGTTAATACTTATACTTAATTATGTGGGTGATCACATTAACATGTGCCTTGGATAGTATGGTAATTTTCCCTTCAGGAAATATTCCTTTGTTCTTTCTGCCAAATCTTCCATCTGCTTACTGATTTCTACCTTACACTGCACAATCAGGTGTTGCCATTAATACATTTTTATCTCCAGGATAGCTAATGCATATATCACCTTTTAAAACTTACATAAGAACCTGCTTTTCTTGACATTTAGGTGAGTCATATGAGCCACTCTTTCCTTTTACCCCTTAGGTGCTCTTAAATCTATTACAACAGTTTCTGTAATAAGACACCTATGTGGACATCTGTTATGTTCTGTTCTTAAACCATGCAAAATTGTATGTGTTTCTCTAGGGTTATTAGTTTTGAATTTATCTTTAAGGAGCAGTCCAAAAAAATCTTCAGTTCAAGAACTGACTGTAGGGACAGCAACTGAATTTGGTTAGAGTGGCTATGGCAGCTTCAGCAGCTTAACATATCTTATTTCAGAGGATGATATCTCTTTAGATGGTCACTTAAAGTGCCCTTTCATCAGATTCAAAGAACCTTCAAAACAAATATCTTCTGAGTGGATTCAGAAGACAGGCTGTTAAAATTGTTTGAATCAGTATAGATACGTGCTCGTCAAAATATGCAATAGCTTCATTACCATCACCAGCGCCAGAGACGGTAGGATAAGGACTAGGAGGTTGTGTTCTTTTTCATTACAAAGAGAGTCTGAAAATTCGACAACTTAGTATCTGATGAAGTCCAGAAAGACTATTTCAGTATGTGACATATTTCTGTGCATGCATTTTTAAATCAAAAGAGGAATAGCAGTTAACATTTGGGTGCAGCCTTCCCTTCTCAATTTCTTGTTTGTATTATTATTAATGTATGATGTTCTTATTTTATTGCATGGTACTTGTAGTGTGCTGAAAATGTTTAAGGACCATCCTATCAACCTCATTAACAAATTCAAACAAACAAATGAACAAACAAACAACCAACCAACCAAACAAGAAAATGAATGAATTAATGAATTAATGAATCAATTAATTAAGCAATTAATCAATTAGTTGCCTACATATCCCTCATTTGGGTATCTTGCTGTTGGTTATCACATGCTAAAAATTAAAAGTCAGTGTAAGGTTGGTTGTTTGTTCCACTAATGTCTGGTAGTAATCTACGTTTGTATAAATATAGAGGGGTGGTTGAACAGTAAAGGGCAGATAAAACCTATAACGATTCTGGAAACTTAATAGGAGGTGAAGGTGCCTACAGTTTTGCTGTAGATGCCAGAAGAATGACATCTCAAAAAGGAAGACATCTTCTGAGAATAAAAAACTAAATTCCTCTAGCAACATCACTGTCGCTATCTTGGTGAGCGAAGCATTCTGTTCATTTAACTCTTTTTCCTGGAATCATGCATTGAAGCAGTTGGGGGTGAGAAAAATGGGACTTCAGGTGACTTTTCTCTTGTTAAATGAAGAAAGTAGTCAGAATTTCAACTGCCAGAGGTTGAGTGACTCCTTCACCATGCCAGGTCTGGCTTCTCAGTCAGTGTCATCTACACTTGAGAAACCCTTTTGGAAGCCTGGTCATTGTAGAGTTCTTTTTAATTTATGCCTGGAAGACTTTCAATTCATCTTCTTATGATTTGGGGATTTGGATTTATTTTACTCATAGAACAAACAGAAGCAGAGAAAAAAGGGGCCCACAATAACTGTCTTAATTTCTGAAGAGGTCTATAAATCTCTTGACTTCATAAGCAAAATCATCTTACTGAAAGTGATACAGTTGTAACTGAAAGTGACAACTAAATTAACTGAAAATTAATGTATTGCTAGCACACAGCAGAAAAAAAAAAAAAAAACTACCCAAGACAGTAATCTTTACTGAAAAGAACACCTACTGCTTAGTTTCTCTGGAGACAGCATAAGAAAGATAACATGTACAGTATGTAAATTCCTAATAAAGTACTCTGAAAAATAAGCTGTAAGTGATATGATCTGTAGAATTTACAAACATTGCCAAAAACAGATACCTAAAAATCAGCTGGCAAATTTATGAAGTTAATAGTTCAGCAATTGACTTCAAGCAGCAAGAAAAATGGATTAAAGTACATTCTTTGTCAAGCTTTGTAAGCCAGGATCTTCCAAATAAACATATCCCAAGATTGATTTCCTAGCAATGTCTAACTGCTAAAAGATCACATTTAGGGACTGGCATCTATCTTGCCAGCCATATAATGTATCTACTGCTGCAATGATCCTGACATAGGATATAAGAAATTATACCTTGACATAAGAGTTGGCACCAATGATAATGAAATTGTCACTATTATAACGTATTTGTTCTTACAGTCTGGAATGGCTGACAAAGATCATAGACATAAAGGTATCAGTGAGCCTTTGAACACACTAAAGAGTAGCTGTGTGTGCTTTCTCAGACACTAAAAATGACATGTATGTGGGCACAGAAAGGGGCCTTTTTAATCGTCACTATGCTTCCCACTAAAAATTGATAGATATTGGCTCCCAAGGGTTTTGTTTTGCATGAGTGGCCAAAATTTTCAAGCATATGTGCAGCTTAATTTTTGCACATATGCAGGGTGGTGTTCAGGTAAAGGCACAAATCTCATTTTCACCAGCTGTAATAGACTACATGTATTTAGCACAACAGAATTCTATATGAGATCATCCAACATGTGAGTTCCTGAGTTACAATATTGTAAGGCT
This sequence comes from Protopterus annectens, assembly GCF_019279795.1. Lineage (NCBI taxonomy): Eukaryota > Metazoa > Chordata > Ceratodontiformes > Protopteridae > Protopterus > Protopterus annectens. Next base: position 203,664,863 of record NC_056735.1, read on the forward strand.
TGGGCAGAACTGTTGGAAAATCAGATATGCTTTAACTTAAGTATCTGGCACAAGCTCTGCATGTCCTCCTGGCCATTTCATATGTCACACATGACACCCATATGCAATACTGAGAGTATTAAAACACATTCTGACTATCTAAGAGCTGTAGGAGTCTGTGTGTGCCATGCATGATGTCTCTGTGCAGCATATGGCATGCAGAAGCAGTTATAACATCCTTGCATTTATGTCTAGTGCTGGTGCCAGTGATGTTGACATTGCCAAGAAATCTTTAGCCATCAGTTTCTATTACATGCCCAAAACCTATGGCTGGACTTGATCATGTATACATGGATGAGAAAGTGGCCGATATTCCTACTTATTCTGTGTGGTGGTGTTTACTGTGTGCATGTCTGTCATGCAGTGACTACATGATCTATACCAAGTTTTCATACTAATTATGAGAGTTAAAGTCTCATATTCTATTTGTATAATTTTACATTTTGTGAAGTTAAGTTTCCTGTGTAGTTTTTAAGGTCAGAGTACCCTATATAGGGAATATAATCTTTTGATTATTTTAGATATATCAGTACGATTTGTTGTGACAGTGTTGTGATTTTCTTTAAATGACAAAGCCATAAATAATGGGGAACAAAGTGTTTGCCAGTCCTGTTTCCTTTAACATTGTAGTTTTACCACAGCTGTGTCTGTGCGGTGTTTTGGCTATGTGCTTCTATTTTATGATAGGGAGGCTTTGCAAGTATTAGCTATTACTTTGTAAACAATTTTAAAGTTGCAGTACCAATTATTTGTATCTGTATAACTCTGCTTATTGAATTATTTTTGCATTCCTATCACTGTATCTCAGACTTAGACTAGCTTTGCAAAATGCATTTAAAGTATGTTTTTTTTTTTTTATTTCAAGATGGCATGACCTTAAAGTAAGAATAATTTGGTAAGTGAGGCATACCATTTGGAAACTACATGCCATGAGGGAGTAGAATGATTGTTCCTACAAAACTGCTTCTTCTACCATTTTCTTTTACCATTAATTGTTTATTCACTCTGTTTTTGTTTCAATCACTTGTTTAGTTTTTCTGGATTCATTTCTTTCATTTTTTAGTAATTCATAATACAAGCCTTAAACAGCCAAAAGGACCATGTCCGCTATACATGCAGTAGAATTATATGGGTTGGACACCTGATGTATAAGATGCCTTTCTGTTGTACAATTTAAACAGCAAATGCCCATCACACTTTGGACTTTGCTGTACCTTTGCCATGGCATGGTGGTCTTCAGTACATAAAACAACACTTAATTGCATCTTCTGCAAGGTACAATATGAAGAGACTACCACATGCTAGCAAAATGCTAGAGCATGAATATTTTGTTCCTGCAGTATGATACATACCTGTTGGGAGTAGTGTTTATTCTGCATCATCCGCTTCATCTTTTCATTGTATACTACAGTCAGCATTCACCTGTACTATGCAGTGTGCAGCCTTCAGCCTAAGTTATAGACACATACTATCCAGCATGGCACAGGCCACAGAAATGTATATGGCTTTCTGATAGTCACACCTCTTGGGACATCCAGCTATCAGAACTGCCCCTTCAAGGTGCCACATATGCACAACACTGCTGTACACTTTTAGCACTGTACCAGTTGGACCTCTCTCCTCTGTAAACTCTTGAAGAGGTTCAATGGTGCTCTTGTTCTACTGTTACATCAGGAAAGTAGTGCTACATATGATATGCAGAGATTACATTTGATTGGTCATTTTGGCTTCCCTATTCTCACATCCTCATGTCCTACCATAGTATTATCCATTTGGTGTGGAGAACACATACTTACAGCTTCATGAGAATGCCTAAGACAGGCGGTTCTTTTGCCATATATGACTGTCTTAGGTAATGCCAGGATGCTAGCAAAAGACAGTGATGTTAATGCTATCTGAACAACACATCTCTTAGGAGATGATTGCATGAAACTCCTTTCTATTCATATATTCAAACTCCTGATTCCACTACAAGAAAGTTTACTGCAGTAAATATCAATTGCGGATTTGCCAGTTTTTGAAATGCTTCCATGGTCATCTGTTGATCATAGTGAGGGTGCCAATGACATGTGATGTAGTTCTTCCATTTGCTGTAGAACACAGGTAAAGACTGTGTCCATCATTGTTGATGTGAATGACTTGGTTATGCCTAATATGTCACCTTTAACCCTACTATATATATGTGTGTGTGTGTGTGTGTGTGTGTGTGTGTGTGTGTGTGTGTGTGTGTGTGTGTGTGTGTGTGTATGTATGTATATATCTATATCTGTATCTATATCATCTATATATATATATATATATATATATATATATGTAATATGGAGAAGAATTACAACAAAATAGGAAGGATAGAGTTGTCCATCACCCCAGCTGGTGTGAGATCCATACAGCAAATAACATAAGGTGGTCTTTAGCCCAGTCCTGTCTATCATTTATCAAGTTGAGGATCTGTTAACCAATCAGCACAGTGTAGTTGTATTAACAAAGGACCTACCAGTACAGATTCACGTGAAGTATCTGCATTCACCGTGTCACTTCTGTCCACTGCCACCAGGTTATTATATAATTCATGCTACTTCATCAAGGTTTTCACTACATTTAGCTCTGCATGTTAACATTTTTTGGAGTATACCACAGTGAACATGCTAATGCAGACATTTACATTGTTCTAAAATTGTGTGTATCTTACTGCATATGATGTATTTTAATGATTTTGCACACCTCATTAACAAACAATGAGAATCCCAAAACTCAGAAAAAATATGTACAATCCTCAGAACAGAATAGGAAAGCATGAAGCTCAATGTTTCACATTAAAAATGTTTTTTTTTTTTTTGCAGGGAACAAACCCCCTGCACTCCTGTTGTAAAGAGTGGCATTCCACACCCCTGTTACTTATCTATAATTTACTCCAGGATCACTGTGCCTTGCAAAATGTGAATGCTCAGAGATACAGCAATTTTAGAATTTGTTTATGTTTGCTTGTACTCACCCTTAAGTTCTCAAAGTTTCAAATATCACACATGCGGTCCTTGAATGTACAATGGATATAAATAATTATTAATCTTCACTTACATATAGCGAAGTTAATTAACATCATTAAGCTCCTTGGACCACACTGAAGAAAGTGAGTTGATGCCTTTGAGAACATATGCTGTAAACAAAATTAAATAATGTGAATATTTAAAGGCAGTCCAGAAACTAAAGTGTTACTGTCATTTATGTCATAGGTAAAATGAAAGGATGGCATCTAAAACTAAAGTTGTTGAGTAGACAGTAACTAGTATGACAAAAGACATAATAAACTGAAGATGAATTCACAGTGCAGATGTTAAGGTACATGAATCTCAGAGGCTTTTTTTTACTGTGTCCAGACCTCAACATATTAGGCACTGACAAATGGCATGACTTTTAGGAAGGCATTATGCACAGCAACTTAAGTGTAAAAGTATGTGTACATCCAAGGGTGGCAAAATGGGCAACATATTAGCTGTAGAATATGACATAGTAAACAGATTATACAGTTGTCAACTTGATCTCAGAGTCAGGGAAAATTTCAAAACTGTTTCTGAAGTAAATAATTATTCATAGAAGTGATTTAATACATGCATAACTATTGATATTCAAACTTATTGATTTTTTCCCACAGGATAGAAATTTTAATAGCAAATATACCAGCAGAACTCAAAATATCTTTTTAAAAGTAACTGAACTGTTAAAGCGAAAAAGAAACTCAATGAGAGCCGGCAAGTTCACAAAATCCTTTGTTTAATGAGCGCTTTCGGTAAGTTCAATGCCTCACCTTCCTCAGACAAAACCAAGAAAAATTGACCCTGTTTTTATACAGGAATCACAAAAGTAAATTGCAACAATTAATTGAATAGTTAAAAACAATCAGTAATGTTTTAAAAACCAAGTACAACCATATGTAGGTTTAAAATATCATATTATAACACTCTTAAAGTTGGAAAAACTTTTCAAAAAAGTGCTTAACCATCGCCAAAAGCAGCAGTCTACCTTTCAGAGCTTTAGATGTTAGAAAATAACATTATAATATTCAAAAAGTGTTCAAGTAAATTTCCACATAACTTAAGTGCCTTTTAAAACATTAAATGCATTTAGAAAATATTTGATTTAAAACCTGTGAATCAAACACAAAAACACAGCCGAGAACAAAAACAAGAATGCTAAATATACCTAATGGCATTATTAACCTAATCTATACTATAAGACCCTAAAAAATATGTGTATATATTAGTAGGGTCTAAAGAAGTTAAATCTAATAACATGCAAAAAAGCTAAATCCCCCATGAAATTTCTTTTTACCTTTTCAAAGCTAACAATTTAAGAATACATTTTATAGATAAATGTTCATTTAAACCTGGGGACATGTGTGCTGTTGTTTTAATCTGCCACTTGAGTTCATCAATCTCCAACAACAATTGGCAAGGGCCCCCTCTAGTGTCAGCAAGCCTTTGTTGTAATACTATAAATTTAAAATGATGGTTGGGATACTCATCAATATGTTTCGCCAAAGCATTATTCATATCTTTTTTACTTATTGCATAACAATATTCGTAAATACGTTGTTTGATTTTCCTGTCTGTTTTTACAATGTAAAAAGCAGTACAATAATCACATAATGCGGCGTAGGTGACACTCCTAGTCTCACAGGTAAATCTATGATTTATTTTATAAATTTTGCCCCTGATATTGACTTCATTTACCACAAGGATATGTTTACATTGTGGACATGCTCCACACTTAAACATACCTTTAGGTCTGTTGAAATGGGACACTTTTGTCCGTTCAAGAAGTGCTTTAAGGTTGAGGTTTCTTCTATACGTAATTTTTGGTTTCTTCCCTAGTCTCGTAGATAAGGCTTGATCTTCTAAAATAATACCCCAATTTTTATTCAAAATTTCCCTAATATGTTGGAAATCTAATGAAAATGTACAAAGAAAACTAGTCTTGTATATAGTGTTCTTCTTAAGAAATAGTGTATTACATTGGTCATCAAAACCTGTGCTGGTTTGTTCTAACTGCCTATTCAATAGAGGTTTAAAATGCCCTGAGTTGCATTTAGTAATGACTTCAACCTTAATATTAAACAACAGGTTACTTGGATAACCTCTATTTAAAAACATACTTTCCAACCTATCACACTCTTCTTGAAAGTCAGAAATTTCTGTAGTCATTCTAGCGGCCCTTACCATCTGTCCTTTTACAACCGCTTTCTTTTGATGGTAAGGATGGCTACTAGCAAAGTGTAGAAAGGCATTAGAGTATGTGGGTTTCCTGTAAATGCAGCTTTTAAACTTGGAGTTGGACCTATCTTTGACTAGTGAAATGTCCAAAAAATTAATAATATTATCATCTAAGTTATAAGTAAACTCCAGGAAGTCTGTCAATGCAGTCATGCTTGCTATGAATGATGGCACAAGATTCTTGAACAGAAGAAAGTCCCTAATCCAATCAAGCCCTAATTTCTGGGGAATGATAGTGTAAAGATCTTTTACATCAATTGTCAGAAAGCATGCTTCAGCTTGATATTCAATGTTGTTAATATTGTCTTATCTACAAGACCAGGGGAGAAACCAAAGATTATGTATAGAAGAAACCTCAACCTTAAAGCACTTCTTGAACAGAGAAAAGTGTCCCATTTCAACAGACCTAAAGGTATGTTTAAGTGTGGAGCATGTCCACAATGTAAACATATCCTGGTGGTAAATGAAGTCAATATCAGGGGCAAAATTTATAAAATAAATCATAGATTTACCTGTGAGACTAGGAGTGTCACCAACGCCTCATTATGGGATTATTGTACTGGTTTTTACACTGGAAAAACAGATAGGAAAATCAAACAACGTATTTACGAACATTGTTATGCAATAAGTAAAAAAGATATGAATAATGCTTTGGCGAAACATATTGTTGAGTATCCCAACCATCATTTTAAATTTATAGTATTACAACAAAGGCTTGCCGACACTAGAGGGGGCCCTTGCCAATTGTTGTTGGAGATCGATGAACTCAAGTGGCAGATTAAAACAACAGCACACGTGTCCCCAGGTTTAAATGAACATTCATCTATAAAATGTATTCTTAAATTGTTAGCTTTGAAAAGGTAAAAAGAAATTTCATGGGGGATTTAGCTTTTTTGCATGTTATTAGATTTAACTTCTATAGACCCTACTAATATATACACATATATTTTTCAGGGTCTTATAGTACAGATTAGGTTAATAATGCCGTTAGGTATATTTAGCATTCTTGTTTTTGTTCTCGGCTGTATTTTTGTGTTTGATTCACAGGTTTTAAATCAAATATTTTCTAAATGCATTTAATGTTTTAAAAGGCACTTAAGTTATGTGGAAATTTACTTGAACACTTTTTGAATATTATAATGTTATTTTCTAACATCTAAAGCTCTGAAAGGTAGACTGCTGCTTTTGGCGATGGTTAAGCACTTTTTTGAAAAGTTTTTCCAACTTTAAGAATGTTATAATATGATATTTTAAACCTACATATGGTTGTACTTGGTTTTTGAAACATTACTGATTGTTTTTAATTATTCAATTAATTGCTGCAATTTACTTTTGTGACGCCTGTATAAAAACAGGGTCAATTGTTCTTGGTTTTGTCTGAGGAAGGTGAGGCATTGACCTCACCGAAAGCACTCATTAAACGAAGGATTTTTGTGAACTTGCCGGCTCTCATTGAGTTTCTTTTTCACCTTTAACAGTTCAGTTGGTTTTGCTTTTATCTTTTTAAAAGTCACTTTCTGTGGGTTGGGAGTGGGTCGCCTTCTTCATCAGTCTGTTTGATGGCTTTTTATATGAATGCAATCCTAATAAATGTTGTTATATCACAGTTAGAACAAAAGTGCTGTTGCCTTTTCTGTTTATATATTCAGAAGAACTGTTTCTTCTGAGTTTTAGAACTTGAATATCACTACAGAGCACAAAATTATGCAGAAACTTCATGTTAGAGGATTCTCAAGCTTCTTGATGAGTAATCAAAATAACAAACCAGGAAAATATTGTGCACATTCTTTAGTCATCAGTTGCAGCAGACTTTGGCACAGTGCAATGTTAGTGAACAAAGATTGTAATGATGGGTTCTGTAGTGAATCCTTTGGAATAAAAATGGCAGAGATCATAGCACAATTAGAAATATCAATCAGAATCCATATTAAATACAAAGAAAATGTCTTTATAACTAACTGGAGATGGACTAGGGAGAAGAATGCATATTTGTGTGTTTGATGGAAAGGTGTGCAGTAACCTTTATATTCAGTAAGCATGGGAGAGAGGGTCTGGAGGAATCTGCAAGTTTAGAAGGATGACCAGGAATTACTGTAGCTTCGGTTAAATGCATTTTAATGAACATATTTGAAAAAAAAAAAAAAAGATGAAGAACCATATGTTAGCATCTGCAGTAACAGAACAGAGTCCAGTTGAGGTCATTTTAAAAATCTTAGACAAAATGAAGCACTGCAAGAAAGCAACAAGCATGGCTGGGGGTGAAAAGGTGCACAAAATGGCAATCGTGCATAGGAAATAAACTGTTGTTCATCTTTTCAGACAGTTATTAAGATCCTCCATCGGTGATCATACAAGCAATACTGCGGTGGTGGTGCTGCGGTTGCGTTGTCGCCTCACAGTAAGACGTTGCCCTGTTCAATTCTCAGCTAGAGCGTCTTCTGTGTGGAGGCATGCGTGAATGGACGTACCTTCATTGAAGGTTGTGCGTCAGGGCCGGCAACTCGGCACATAAAAATCTACTGCCAATAATTAGCGGACCAGAGTTCCACTGTGGCGATCCCTAACCGGGAAAAGCCGAAAGACACAACAACATCTGTGATCATACAAGCCTGATGAATTTTATGGTACATGCACTTGAAAGGTGAGACATTTTTGTATCACTGAAATATTTGTGTTGCTCAGCAGAATTAAGAATGTTCAAGATGGTAGAACCTTTCTAAAACATAACACACAATCTGCATGCTTATGTGGAATCAGTTTGATGAGAAATGTCAGATACATCACGGGTACTCAAATATTGATATGAAATACTTTTAAAGAAATGGTAGCACAATTAACAAATGCCTTGAACAACCATCTTGAGGAAGTTTTGTTGTTCAAAATGTTGAATGAGTTCAAGAATCCATGAGGAAACAGAACCTTTTTCCTAATATGTATAAAAAGTGCAGAACAGATAGAAGAGACAGTCATTCCTCTTCCCAATATCATTATATCTATGTGCATTTTTCAAGTTATGACTCAGAAACGTGATTGCCCCTCATGACGGCTGTCAGTTATCACAGATAACTAAAGCTCTGATCTGTTAATGAGACACTTTCTGGGGTCTGCATCACCAAATAGAAAAGTCATGTAATCAAACACTTTTTCACACTGAACTACCATTCAGTGAGGTATTATAGTGAGACTACAGTACAGTGAAGTTCGGAAAATTTGCCCTTTCCTCACTGTAGTGTGATCTTGGAGTTGATATATATAATTAGTGGGGGTTTGGTGGGCACAGCCTCCCACAACAGCGACTTCAATAAGCAGCATTTCCGATGTTAATGCCATTCAATTACAAGTTTTTTCAATTTGGTAATATAGATCCACTTTCTGTACCCAGGGTTTGATTCCTTTCATCTTCCTTTGCCTATTGTGTGTTTCTGAGCAAGTCATTTAACCAGATAGTACTCCTGTGTCACCCCGGAAAAGGAATAATTGCGTCCAGTAAGCTTACCTGATCAACAAATAGGTAAAATAAAAATGTGACTTGAAATATGCCAGACACATGCCCTTGCTTAGCATAGTCTTCTAAACAATATAGTATCTGTCAGTCTGTTAGGTTAAAGACAGCAAAATATGTTGTCCTCTCTCATGTTTGATGGTCCATATATTGGTGGCTGTAAAGTTACTAAATGTATATACATCATAGCAAGAATATCTTTATGCCACTGCAGCTCCTTGAATAAAAGAATGCTTTTATTTAAGCATTTTTTACTCTAAAAGTAATTAGTAAGCTAAACTGACTTGTCAGTCTACTTGTGTTGTATATCCTCCATTAAGGTTGTTATTTAATGAGTTTATGCCTGTTTTTTGAATTTGATGCTTCAAATCATGTTTGAATCCTTATGAAGCAAAATGGTGCTATACATAATTTTAATTAGTGTCACTTACATAAAAGTCATGACTGTGCATATTGAAGATAATCATGTGCCAATGGACCAATTATGAAGTTAGCTATTTTTTGAAAAGTGCTTCCTATCTTTTTGAAAAATGCTTGCATGATGAGCTGAGATAAATTTATATTGATGCGTTTAACAACACTTGCAGCAAATTCCCTTAAGAGTATTTCAGAGTACATACTACTAATTCAGAAATATTTTGATAACTGATGTATTCTTCTCTGGCTCTGCAGGTGCTAGCAAAAAAGACATAGCTGTCATTATAAGCTTGTTTATAATTAGATGCACCATAAATGTCCAAAAGAATGCCATAGAAATCTACTTCTGCAAAAAAGGTATTACTTTTATTAGTCAATAAAGTGTGCTTCTTTGATTTTACAGTCTGCTTTAATATTATGCAACAAAATGACTTTACTCTTGCCAGTGGTACACAGCTCACTTATGCTCTGAAGCTATAAAATATTTGGCTGATACTGTAAACAGCAACTTTAATTTGGAATTCATTATTTTTATTTCAGATTCATTACTTTAAACACCCATTTCCATTAGACCCATTCTTGCCCTACACTTTTGCTGAGCAAAAGAACAAAACTTTTTTTTTTTTCTTTATGGGCCATGAAACTGTTTTCTGTACAATGTTCAGCACTGTTAGGTATTAAGCCTGACGTTAGCAATGAAACATAGTATGCCATGGTCCCTGAAGAAACTGCTGAAAAAACTGAACTGTAGACAGACAGAGCCATCTGTTGACAGGAATGTCACATCTGAAAGTAACCTAGCATCCCAAGAACTCTAACTGCATTTCAGTATTATTTTGCAGTTAACAGATAGGATGCATACCTCTCAACTCTACAGATTTTTGCAGAATGTCCAGATTTTTGCCTCATATTTTTGGTATATTTCTCATAAAATTGTGGATTTCTAGCAAATCATTGGCTAATTATTGAGCATTGAAGTCAGAAAATAATGACAGACATTTCAGTTTCAGACTTTATACCCCTCAGAATATCCATGATAATGCAAAACCTGTTATTCTATCAACTTTCTAAGTGAAGAGCAATATTTAAAAATTGTCCCCATTTTTAGGCCTTTGCCCCCATTATTTATGGCTTTGTCCAGATTTCTTGCTCTAAGAGACCGAGAGGTATGCTAGGATGTGATTAAAAGTTTTGGATGATATTTCAAATTGCCTGCAAAATCCTTGCTCTCACCACTTGTCAACATGATTCAAAAGACAAATGAAACTAACATAAACATTGCAGTGCCCATCTCTGATGGAATACAGACCTCCGGAAAGTCTTACCTTTATATAATCTCTGTTAATTAAATATGCCTGTTGCACCCCAATGTTTTTTATTATCATGCTCATAGATCAAGAGAAAATAATATTGAAAACCATATAGTATATGTAAAATACATGAACAGAACCATGGCATTTAACAGAAAAAGAATTTAATGAATCATGCTTCCTAGATGATGCAGAGATAATTTACTTAAATTCTGGTTTAGAAGAACCTACTGAGGAAGACATATATCTTTCGAGTAGAATTAATTTCATGAAAACAGTGGGCACAAACCATGCTGTGACTGCTACTGCAGATATTAGTGCTATGTGACTTTCTACTGCAAATTGTAAGGAGCTGTCTAGGCATTATACAGACTCTAGGCACATATTTGTGTTCCAAAGTCAGTGAATTTTTTTACCTTTAAATATATGACAACTGTTTTATTATATTAACCGTAGATGTAAAGTTCCTCATGTTGGAGATTATGAGGGGCTGAGGACTCAAGAGTTATTGAAACAGCCCCAGTTTACTATCCTGTCTCATGCAAATTCTATAAACAGAGATTATAGTGACGGTAACAATCAATTATGCATAATTCAAGAACTGAAGCCAGTGGAAAAATCCATAAACTGATTTTTCTGTGGATGATTTGATTGCTTACCTAAGTGATCTTGTTTTAGAAACTGTTATTAGATCTTGAATAATATTTTTCTTTTCTTTTTTTTGTGGTGGGAGTGATATAAGGTTAACCTCATAGATATTCAGAGTTTAAATATTCTGTGGTATTCAATAAACTCTGTATAGGCTTTGCAAGAAGCTTACATGGAATTTACATGTTCTGTGTGGTGAGCTGCCACATTTAATGAATATTCATGCCATGGCTCATCTTCAAATGTAAGCAAGCAGGGTTTTGTGGAGGCCAGGAAACCATGTAAAGCCACACAAATAGTGAACTTAGTTACAGCATAACAAACAGGGTTAGCGGGATTGAGCAAAATACCACAAGGGCCACGAGGGTTTTTCTGATATTAATGTATTATGTTGCTGGGACAGGACAGTATATGTGTACACTCCAGCATGCTGGATTAGTGGGATTGCATGCAATGCCACAAGCACCACCAGGATTTTTCATATATGAATGTATTATGTTGCAGGGACAGGACAGGACAGTGTGTGTGTACACTCCAGCATACTGGGCTTGCAGGATTGCATGGAATGCCACAAGGACTACCAGGGTTTTTCAGATATTAATGTATTATGTTGCAGGGACAGAACGGTGTATGTGTATACCCCAACATACCGGGTTAGCAAGATTGTGTGGAATGCCACAAGAACCAGCAGAGTTTTTCAGATATGAATGTATTATGTTCTGGGGACAGGAAAGGACAATGTATATATACACTTCAGCATACTGGGTTAGTGGAATTGAGCAGAATGCCACAAGGACCACCAGGGTTTTCATACATGAATGTATTATGTTGAAGGCATAGGACATGACTGTGTAGGTGCACACTCCAGCATACTGGGTTAGCAGGATTGCATGGAATGCCACAAGGACCAACAGGGTTTTTCATATATTAATATACATGTTGCAGGCACAGGACAGGATAGGGTATATAGTGCTGAGTATTGTGGAATCTCATTCCAGACAATATGTACAAGTTGTGGCAAAGATCTGTAAGGGTACATGGACTGCCATTTATATGAAACAGTGGTGTGAAGTGTGTTTATTGAATAAGGACACACAGATGAAGTTTAGGGATGAACACTGGGAAGGAGAACAGGTGAAATATTATAATGTACTGCACATGAGGAAATGTAAAAGGAAGACAGTTGCAGCAAGGACAGTAATAATATATCCACTTGGCACAATATGGACTGCAGAATGACAAATGTATATGATGTGACTTTCACAAAAGGTGACATAACAGTGGAGGATGTCTGTGTGATATAAGCATCCAGAAATGAACAATAGAAGGACATGTATCATGGATGTTAAGTATAATTGGGGTTGGGTGCATTTTGCGAAGTTGCACAAACTGATTTGCCTGAGCATGCTTGTATTGTCAGCAGACTCTTCCAACAAGTAGTGCACAGATACAGGCTCATGACCAACAGTAAAACCATCATACACAATCATGGACAATACCAGATATTAATATGGTATTACCACCAGTAATACCCCTGTCTCTGACACAACATATGTGTTTCTGATTGAGTATAGATGGTTCTGCACCAACACACTTGTACAACTATTAGGGCATGTCAGCAAACTATGAGTGTAATCAAGCACACTCTTCTGACACTAACATATGCAGGAGGTGTGAGGAGACACACTTGACATTCCGATCACTACAAGCTAGATGACTGGTGTGCATGGCAGACATATAGATGGCACAATATACACTGCCATGAATGTAAACCATGCCATCAATGTCATTAAACAGCTATGTATATCATGAGTGCATCACTGAAACAGATATCACACATTCATGTGGCATTACACCTTGATGGGGGTTCTGTGCCATCAGACAGTAATGTTCATACAACAAAACTAATACCTAGGTATGCACAAATACATGTGTGACAGCTCACATTGACAAAGGTGATACACTTCAGTAACACATCTTTGGAATATATGTATGGAAGGACATGAAGAACAGTGCATCATACTCCGGTATTGGTGTGGTGAAGGCTGTGAACTAAAAAGGTATTATGACCTGTCAAGTAGATGTCCTGCACATGCTCAGTAGTTGTGTAACATACAAGGGGTTACTCATCACCGTGGACACATGCTGGTGGACATTCCACATACCATATATCCCAGGACACAGGCCACATAACAACTGGTCTGCCAATAGGGTATTACATTTACATGATACTTGGTTTGTGCATTTATTTGCATAATGAAAGAAATCCCCACTTTTTTTTAATTTCATGTGTTGTAATGGCTGTGGCAAGAATCGTTAATGTGCGTTGATACTGTCTGTATTATATAAATCTCACAGTTGGATTCAATGACTATCCGCAATCTGTAGCCCTCCAGACAGCTGTTGGGACACAGGATTTGTATGTCATTCTTGATGTCTGTGATTTCAGTGATAGACAGTAGAGGACCTAGTAGATAGCCCTGATGTACACAGTTGATCACTGGATACAAGATATAGGTCACTTCACACATTTCTACATATTTAGATGACACATGAATGAATACCTCAGTGTGGACTCCTGTTGACTGCCTTAGCCTTTTCAAATTCCACAGGATGATGCTCTTTGAGGAAATCTACCAGATGTTACAGACATAGATCTATTATCAAAAACTCACACATGTCTGTTGCACACAGCTGGGATATTACTAGTGTCCATTTAGGGAAGGTCCATGATTACATGTCGGTCTACCTCACAGATCTGTCTATACATGCTTGCATCAGGTGCTGTCGCCAGACCACTTAGATGGATACATGTCAACTTACACCTTTCTACAGGAACATAGTCCATCTGGAGGGTGTGTTGAAGTGCCTAGCACATTGTGTCAGGTAGGCATATGTTCTGAGTCATGCTATAGATGATCTGTGATGTTGTCACAGCCCATTGTTTCTGTGTGATAGGCCTGTATGAAGGTAACACAGTACATACTCCCTATCTTGATCTGTACAATGGTTTGAGCACAATCCCCCTACTCAGATATCATTGACAAACTCTAACAGCTGGGGATTAACATTTATGTGACTAGATGGATCATAGGATCATAGGAAGTTACTAGGCTATTGGTCCTGAGGCCCTTTCAAGCCTAGCCAAGAATTTAGCCCAAGTTCCAAGTCAGCACCCAAAGTCCTCACCTACATGCCACATACTGTGAAAGTTAGTGAATCAACCTCTACCATTGCAGCTGTCACCAATGGTGTACCACAAGTATCTGTGCTGGGCCCTATATTGTTTTGAATCTGTTTCTCAACAGTCCAGGCTACAAAATATGACCTGTAGCCTACCACATTTGCTGATTCATGCATATTGGTTGCAATCATTGAGTCCACCAATGATGTGACTATAGTACAATAGGGGCTAATGCACACAAATGATTGGTGCTAAAGCCACATGGTCTACTAATAATTATAGAACATGTCAGGATTTGTGCTTTATGCAAAGTGAAATGTCCTGGTAAATACACTATTGACAACACTGCCCCATGCTGAAACATGTGGTGCAAGAATTAGGAATGCACATAGATAGCAATATGAATTTCTGTGAAGTGCCCACAGTAGTACAGAAAGGCTATGTCATGTACCTTGAAAGTCAGGACATTGTATCCAGAGCTGAGGAGGATATAACAGCACTGTACTCAAACCTCATCTGAAAACTAATACAACCTAATGCTTCATTTTGCATGTACTTCATCAGTCACTTAGAGCAGTTAGACAGACCATGGTTGTTTCACACCAAGAAAATACTGGTCCTACAAACCATGCCATGATGTACATGAATATACTGAAAGCCCTGCTCCTGCCCTGATGTGTATACTGCACATTTGCAAATCAGAAGAGTCTGTTGAGAGGAAGATGGTAAAAACAATATCCCACATGCTGTTATAAAATGCTCCCTCTACTAACAAGCAAGTGCACAAACACACACACA